>NC_031790.1:657094-665512 GCF_001522545.3 Parus major
TCATTCCCTCATTCCCTCATTCCCTCATTCCCCTTCTGTCCAAAATCCTTCCTGCAGAGATGGTGTGAACCTGAGCTTTTGTTTAAAATAAAGGTGAGGATTATGGTAAATCTGACCTTCTGAAATACTCAGTCAAACTGGATTTGTAGTAAGGCCTTGTCTCTGAAAAACCTCAACCTGACCAAAGTGTTTCAAATGTCCTGATTGAAACAAGAACAAAACTCCTGTTCCAAGCAGGGACAGGATGATGCTCTTTCCTCCAAAGGGATGCAGCTGATTCTTTCTAACTCAGACACCAAAACCCCTGAATTTCAGATTTCAAGCATCCCCTGAGCAGCCAGAGGTGTGTCAGTGCTGGGTCCCAGCTCCCTGTGCCCCGTGTCTCACTCACAGCCCCACAGCCATCCCCAGCACACTCAACATTCCCTGGCCAGGTTTTTATTGACCTGGGAAAGTTCCTGGTGGCTGATTTTTGGAGCATGCTGGGGCTGGAGTGGAGAGGCACAATCTGATAAAAGCCTTGAGTAAAAGGTGTTGGGGTGGAATTGATTGATGGAATTTGGAGATAAGCCATCTCCAGACCAGTGTTCCCAGCTTCACCAAGTGTGCTTTTCTCCCTTCCACCTGATCACAACTGGGGGTGATGGAGAATAATCCACCCAAAACAGACCAGGAGCTTCTGATTAACCATCTCTCCTCGAGTTAAAGCTTTGCTGTGGCTCCCAGGGGTGGCACAGCATCCCTGGGGCTGCCCCTGCATCCCTGGAAGTGGCCAAGGCCAGCTTGGACAGGGCTTGGAGCCAGCTGGGGGTGGTGGGAGGTGTCCCCTGCCCATGGCAGGGGTGGCACTGGGCCTCAAGGTCTTTGCAAGCCAGGCTGGATGTCAGCAGGAATTTCTTTATGGATTGGAAGGGGCGTCCCAGGGCAGTGATGGAGTTCCCATCCCTGGGGCTCTTCAAGAAATGTGTGTTTGGAGATGTGGTTTGGTGCTGCTGCTCTGTTTGTGGTCCTGATGATCTGAAAGGGCTTTTCCAGCTTTAACTATTCCATGATTCAAATCCTTAATTTATTTTTTTTTTTTTCACATGGGTTTTTCTTTAGAGAATTGGGTCAGGAGAGAATCTTCTGTTGATTTTCCAGTCAGTGAAAAGCTGTCACTGGTGCTGCAGGAGGGGCTGGGCAGGGGCAGCTCCCTGGGGAGGATTTCTCAGTGCTCCAAGTGCTTTCTCTGAAATGAGAATTTCTCCTTTTTGCTGCCTTCCCCCAGCACTGCTCTCCCAGAACATGAGCAATCCCAGGGGATTTGTTTTCCCAGCAGAAGGCTGAGCTGAGCAGGGGGAGAGTTTGGCTCAGTTTGCCTGGCTGACCTTGCAGGTGGCTCCAAGTGGAGATTACCTCAGCAGAATCCATGGATGTGTTGGGATTTTTGGAGAAGCAGAGACCATTTGAGGCAGTCACGAGTCTGGCAGAGCTCCCAGGCTCTGTGTGAGGCAGCTTCACGTGGGTTTGTGTCTTGGGCTGGATTAGGGCAGAGCACTTGGATAAGGTAATTTTTTTTTTTAGTTACTTGATCTGAGATGACAAAATCTGATACTTCCTCCTTCCTGCTTTTATTATTGTGCTGGGTTTGCTCTCAGGAATTTCCAAAGGTTGGATGGAAAGGATTCCACTTGTTTGTGGCAGAGAAATGACACAGAGTGTTTGTTTCCTTGTGTTAATAATGGAAAATCTGCAGGGTGATGATGTGTGAATGTCTGTGGGCTGTTGTCCACTTGGCCTTGCCCAAATTCCTGGGGGAATTTAAATTCCTGCAGGAATTCTGCTTGACTGATGGAAATTGGTTGGGGATTAATTTGGGTATAATAATTAGCATTTCTCCTGACTGCATAAATGTAGAAGAAAAATGATAAATTCTTTGGCTGAAAGTGGTTAACCAGGATGAAATTGGGTAAGAGCAAAGCAGGGAAGCAATTATCATAATGAGGATTTATTTTTTGCCAGTCATTTTGGTCTCTGATGCAAGGACAGAGCTTTCCTTAGTTCCAGTTCTTCCCTATTTTTTTTCTTTCTGTGTTTGTTTTTGTGGTTTTTGTGGTTTGGTGGGTTTTTTTTAACAGTTTTGTCACAATGAATCCATTTTTGGGCACCTTTTGGCTGCCAGATCAGTCCTGTCACAAATCAGCAATTACAAATAAATAAGCAGGGAGTGGCTGTGAGAGGGGAAGGTGTTGGGTACAAATTCAGGAGCTGGATGTGAAAGGCTTTGAAATCATCACAAATCAGCACCACTTGGGAGTGCTGGGAGTTGAAATTCACTTTATTCCATGCAGCAATAACCTGCTGGTGTCTCTTCTTCCTGCAGAGCTCCCTGGCTGAGACCCTGGACAGCAGTGGCAGCTTGGATGCCCAGAGGACTGACATGATTTACACCATTGAGGATGTTCCTCCCTGGTACCTCTGCATATTTCTGGGCTTGCAGGTACCTCCCAAAACAGTTCTTTCTTCTCTGACTTGGAAACTTTCTCCAGGATTTTATGTGGGGGAGTTTTACCCTTCTCAGGTGGTTGAAGGAGTTTCTCCTGGAGCTCACTCAGATCATTGCTCTGAGAATGAGTTTTCATTTGTGAGAGTCACTTCAATATTTAGAGTTGTGAGTTGTTAGTAAATGAGTGAGGAAAGGCTCAGTGGTCCAAACAAATACATTCCAAAGCATTCTCTTTATTCCTGCCTTTTCCTCAAGGACAGGCAGTTCTGAATCCTATTTCTACTTGTGTGTGGAGTATGAAGACTTCTTTGTTGTTCTGCTTTGGATGTGCTTGTGTGGAGGAAGAATTAAGGATTATCCATCTGCTGGTCCTGGGGAGTCCTCTGTGTGTGCTCCAGGTTGATTTGTGAGCCAGGGGATGGGACTGGAGACATTTCTGGGCTGGAGGCTGCTCTCAGGAGAGTCACAGTTGTCTCCTCACACAGCAGAGCAGCTCTGGAGATGTTTCAGTTCCCTGTGTGTCTCATTAAGGACTTTTGGATTGGGTTCTTTTTCCCTTTGAACTGAAGATTGACAGAGGGACTTTTCTCTTGTTCATTCTCAGTTGTTTATTTTTTCTTATCAGCATTCCAAGGAGCTGTGTGCACTGTGATAGAAAAGGGGTAAAATGGCCAACAAAGATCTTCCTCAAGGTCTTTTATCTGTCCATTTACCCAATTAACAGATGCCAACTCAATTATTTTTATTAGTGACCCAATGACCCAACACCTGTGTGCTGCACTGGGGCATTTTCTACCCAATCACTTAAAACCACCCAAAAACCCCCAGGAAAAGAACAAAAGGAAGAAAGAAGGAGGACAAGAGACATCACCCTAAATCCTCATCCTGTCTCCTGTTCTCTAAACTACCTTAAACTCTAAACCTCAACCCATTCACACAGTGTCTCAAGAAACTTTCTAATTCACACATTTACACTTTTCTTATTTAACTTTAACATTTGTTTTCATGTATCACCATGAAAACACGCCAATGAATTTCATATTATATAAAATTCAGTGTTTCCTTGAATCCTAGAATTAAATATTAGAAACAAGGGCTCACAGTCTGTATCTCAGACTCCAACACCTGTGGACACCACAGGAATCAGATGGGAGATCTCAGGATGAAGGGAGATCTCAGGGTGATGGGAGATCTCAGGGTGACAGGAGATCTCAGGATGAAGGGAGATCTCAGGAGATCTCAGGATGCTCAGGATGACAGGAGATCTCAGGATGATGGGAGATCTCAGGGTGATGGGAGATCTCAGGGTGATGGGAGATCTCAGGAGATCTCAGGGTGATGGGAGATCTCAGGAGATCTCAGGGTGACAGGAGATTTCAGGATGCTCAGGATGACAGGAGATCTCAGGATGACAGGAGATCTCAGGATGAAGGGAGATCTCAGGGTGAAGGGAGATGTCAGGAGATCTCAGGATGACAGCAGATCTCAGGAGATCTCAGGATGACAGCAGATCTCAGGATGACAGATCTCAGGATGAAGGGAGATCTCAGGAGATCTCAGGATGAAGGGAGATCTCAGGAGATCTCAGGGTGACAGGAGATCTCAGGATGCTCAGGATGAAGGGAGATCTCAGGAGATCTCAGGATGCTCAGGATGAAGGGAGATCTCAGGAGATCTCAGGATGACAGCAGATCTCAGGAGATCTCAGGAGATCTCAGGAGATCTCAGGGTGAAGGGAGAGCAGAGCTCAGGGAGCTTTGCTGGGGATCCAGAAGGGAAGAAGAAGGAAAAGCTGCTGATGGAATGATGGAATGATGATGGAATGAGTGACTGTGGTGTCCCCTCCTGTTCCCCCAGCACTACCTGACGTGTTTCAGCGGGACCATCGCCGTGCCCTTCCTGCTGGCCGATGCCATGTGCGTGGGCTTTGACCAGTGGGCCACCAGCCAGCTCATTGGGACCATCTTCTTCTGCGTGGGCATCACCACCCTGCTGCAGACCACCTTCGGCTGCAGGTCAGAGCTGGGGCTGGGGCTGCCCTGGGCCACCTCTGCGACCTCCCAGCAGCCAGCACTGGGATCTGAAATACCAGAAAATAACAGAAAATAACAGAAAATAACAGAAAATAATAGAGAATAAAATTAAATTAAATAAAATAAATTAATAAAATCTCCCAGGAGCCAGCAGTGGGGGTTCCAGAGCAGGAGCTGGCAGCAGCAGGTGATCAGGGAAAGCTGCTCCCAGAAAGGGATCTGAAATCAAATATAATAAAATATAAAATAAAATATAAAATAAAATATAAAATGAAATAGTATCAAATAAAATAATATTAAATATAATATAAAATAAATTAATAAAATCTCCCAGGAGCCAGGAGTGGGGAGTTTCCAGAGCAGGAACACAAAGCTGGCAGCAGCAGGTATGGGGTGATCAGGGAAAGCTTTGGGAAAGCTGCTCCCAAAAAAAAAGAGGGATCTGAAATAACACAAAACATCCCAAGGGTGAGAAAATCCAGCAAGGAGAGGGGAGGAAGGAGAGGGAAAAACCCAGCTGAGAAGGCAGAAGTTTTCCTGGAGGATGAAAACTTCCTGCACTGGGTAAAGGGGAGCTAACTACAATATTTTAATTAGTTTCTTGAATTGAATTCTTGGCAATGTTTAAGATGTGGTGTTGGCAAGAACAGGGTGTTGTTTTATTAAGATAAATCTTTAAAAACCTGTGTTCCACAGTGACAAAAGGGGTTTTTTTTCCACCCCTCCCAGCTAATCTTGGATTTTATCACTTACTAAAGAGGGATTTAGGGCTCATTCAGAGAGGAGGATTTTGAATTTGAAGGAGGATTTTTGAATTTGTTAATTCAAAATTAACAGTGCCATCATTGTGAAATCCTCAATTCTTTCAGTGTAATCCCAGCCCTGCTGGGATTTTTCCCTTTTCACTGGCTCCCACTTGCACTGCACTTCCATTTTTATATCCCTGAAGGCCAAATTGTGTTGGGCTCTTAAAATAACTTGTATTTAAGGAGGAAATTTCCACGCCTGGATGTTTTATAACCCTTCCCCACGTGATGGGGTTGGGTTTTATATAAAGCTGGGAATTGGATACAGCAGCACAGGCCTCTCAATGAGATTTCCAAGCATTCATCTGCCAACTGCAAAGTATTTCAGCAAATAAAGGTTTCAAAAGGTCAAATTCCACCGTTTAAGGGTCCTTAAAGATGGATTTAGCTCGATTACGAGGTGGAGTTGTGCTCACTTTGGTACCCAGAGCAGTTCTAGGAATCCCAGCTATTCCTGGAGTTATGTAGCCAGCTCTGGCAGGGGTTAATTAGTGGGTAATTAGTGGCGCTGAGACCATCAAATACAGATTTAATCCACGACTGTCGCTGCTTTCTCACATCTGTGGGACATGTGAACATAATGAGACATTTCCAGATGTCACAAAAACTCTTGTGGGTGCCAAAACGGAGCAACTTGATGATTTAGGAGTGAAATTTAAATGGCACTTAGAGCTTTTGGTGCTTTAGCTGCCTTAAAATCTGTAAGTCACGTTCCAAACTGGACAGAGAAACACATCTTGGTTGACTGATTTGCAGCAAAAACTGTTAAATTGTTAAAAAGTAAATTACTTTTTATTTGTTGCCTGGCATAAGTAAAAAAAAAACTCCAGATTTTGAGGCTTTTGGGAGCTGCCTGAGTTACCTGTGGCAGGTAAAAGCTGGGCAGGACGTGATTTTCCGATGGGATGGAGAGCAGCAGTGAGCTCAGCAGCAGAGAATGTGTTTTGTGTTTGCAGTGTGTGTTTACCCCAGCTCAGAGGGGGCTGTGTGGGTGGGATGGAGCAGTAGCAGCTTGTTCCAGGTGTTGCACATCTGCCACGGGGTTAATGAGCTTTGCTTAACGAGCCTGGCACAAGGGGGTGAATCATTGCCTGGGCCACCAGCCCTGGCTCCCCCGAGACACAGCTGGGATTTGTGCTTGAAGGAGCTCCCAGAGGGGGTTAAATCCACTCAGCCATGCCTGCTTGGCTCCTGGAGTGGATAAAATTCCAGTTTCCAATGGAATTTCCAACACTGGGTGGGTTTGAAGTTGCCCAGACTGCTCCAGCTTCTGCCTGCAACTTGACAGCTACCATTAATACCACGCCTCTGGTTTGATCTTCTCTGTGCTCAGGGTACATTTTCCCCTCCTTGGAGCATTTTCTGGTCTTTACCTGGAGCTGAGCAGTTCTTTCTCCTGTCAAACAACCCCTGAGCAGTTCCCTGGTCACAGCTTGGCATCTCCTGTTGGAGGGAATCTCATGGCCCTGCATTCACATCAATATCAGCAGGATGGTTCAAAGTGCATCTGTAACTGAGTTACACTGGTTTATTTGTTACACAGGGTAACAAATTGGGATTATTCATTGGCTGCTGTGAGTAATGATCCTTCCTGGAGCTGTGAGTTCAATAAATTGAATTCAGTGTATTCAATAATGGCTGCAGGTAGATCCTCTTTAGATCTTGGAACCATTTGGGAAGTAGAAACGCCAAGGCCAAGAATGTAATCTTGAGATTCTTGTCATGTTTGTGTTTATTGGTGGCAACCACTTGGAACATCTAATCTGCTCCCATCCACCCAGCAGTTATTGACACACACATTTAGAAATGAGTGTACTGGGAGTGCTGCCCAGGGGAGGGATGGAAAATGTGAATTCCAGAGAATTCCCTGTGCTGGGCTGGGAAAATCTGTTCCCCCAGCTCAGTGTCCATCAGTGCCTGGCCCTTGGGGTTACCCCCTTGCTAACTTGGCTTTTTGGCTTGTGAAATCTTGGTATTTCTCTGACTGTTTTGGGGTTTTTTTGGTGAGAAATCCTCTTATTTCCCAGTTTTATTACTCAGTAAAGGGAGGTCTGAGTGCCCACCCACCCAGGATGTCACCATCTCTCCTCTCCCTTTCCAGGTTACCCCTGTTCCAAGCCAGTGCTTTTGCATTTTTAGCACCTGCCAGAGCCATTCTCTCTCTGGAGAAGTGGAAGTGCAATAACACAGGTAATTATTATTTATCCTTCTCCAGGTTTAAGTGATAAATGGCCCAGGTCACGTGGAGTGCAGCTGCCAGAGCTGCTGATATAAAAACTGGGAGTAATCAGCAGGGAATATGGAAAAACCTCTCTTTTTACAGTGTTTAAAATACTGTGCCACAGAAGATTCCTAAAAATGGGAATTTTTTTTAATAGAAAAACATTGACAAAGGGAAGGTAAACATGACATAAAATAATTCTTCTGTTCCATTTGCATCCCATTAATGTTCCAAACATTTGGAAATAGAGACTTCCTTTGAAGTTGTGAGTGGGAGGGAGTTTGAGCAATGAGCAGCATCACCTCCAGACCAGGATTTTCCCCTGTTTCAGTCATACCTGACAGGTTTTGACAAGATTTGGGTGTTCTTTTTCACTCTTTCCCTGCTGATGTTGTCACCCTGGCAGGTTTGATGTTCAGAGGGAAAAGATTCTGGGATGGGAGAATTTGGATTTTCAATCCAAATTTTTGGATTCAGATTGGGTTGGATTCAGATTGGGTTGGATTGGGTTGGATTGGGTTGGATTGGGTTGGATTGGGAGGTGGAAATGACTCTGGCAGTTTCCTGTTCATTGGGGTGGTTACTCAGTGCCAGGGCAGTGGGAATCAGGCTGCTCACCCTTCCCAGAGCTCCTCTGGACTCTAATAATTGAATTTCTATGACTTGTGTGTTAATACATCTCTGTGAACTCAATTAATCACATTCAATATGTGATCAATACCCAGCTTGTTGAAATAAACTGATCACCCTGGGTGGAGAGGCAGTTTTTCCCCCACAACTCCACATTTCCAAAAAGAGCTTTGCTGCATCTTCCTCCTGAACCTTTTCACCTTCCAGAGCTGCAGGTTGGGGTTGTTCTCATTCCCTGAGTGA
>NC_031790.1:665612-669664 GCF_001522545.3 Parus major
TTCACATTTGGTATTTATGGACATTTTATGGACAGGCCCTGCTCAGCAGAGAACAGGAATTATTTCCAGGAGAGCACCAAACCCTTCACATTTGGCATTTATGGACAGGCCTTGCTCAGCAGGGGACTGGAATTATTTCCAGGAGAGCACCAAACCCTTCACATTTGGTATTTATGGACATTTTATGGACAGGCCCTGCTCAGCAGGGGACTGGAATTATTCCCAGGAGATCACCAAACATTTCACATTTGGTATTTATGGACATTTTATGGACAAACCCTGCTCAGCAGGGGACTGGAATTATTTCCAGGAGAGCACCAAACACTTCACATTTGGCATTTATGGACAGGCCTTGCTCAGCACAGGACTGGAATTATTTCTAGGAGAGCACCAAACCCTTCACATTTGGTATTTATGGACATTTTATGGACAGGCCCTGCTCAGCAGAGAACAGGAATTATTCCCAGGAGAGCACCAAACCCTTCACATTTGGTATTTATGGACAGGCCCTGCTCAGCACAGGACTGGAATTATTTCCAGAACAGCACCAAACATTTCACATTTGGCATTTATGGACATTTTATGAACAAACCCTGCTCAGCAGAGGACTGGAATTATTCCCAGAACAGCACCAAACCCTTCACATTTGGCAGCAGAGGACAGTGAAATTGTTTCCAGGAGAACACCAAACCCTTCACATTGTTCTGGATGCTGTGGATGTGTTTTTATGGTGGCCACGTCTGAGTTTAAAGCTGTTAAAGGCTGGGAGTGTGGCATGAGATCACACACCTTCACCCTTGAGAAATGAACGGGGTAACTGGGGAATAATATCCTTTTAGGGTAGAATTATGGGAATTACCAGCTCTGCCACCACACTGGGATGAGGCAGCTTCCTCGTGCTTTTCCACATGGCTTTGCTTCTCTAAAGAAACCCCTTCTAAAGCAGCAGGTGAAGAATAGGAGCTTTTGGGAAAGAGGAAGAGGAGGAAAGCTTCCCCACCCTGATCAGCATTTTGGTTTTTGTGAGGTTCTTTCACTCTTGTGTGCCTGCAGCTCCCTTTGTTGCAGGAAGCTCATCTCTTTCAAAGAGATAAAAGCATCGAGGCAATTGCTGTGGAAAAACCTGCCAGGCTTTTCTGCAGGCTTAAATTAATCTCATTTTCTCTGCTACCAAAACGGGAGGTGTTTGTGAGCAGAGCTGGTTGCTGCCCTCCTCTTTGGTGGACTAAACCTGTGACCAAAGTGAGTTTTTGGAGCAATAATAATTAAGTGGTTTTTGCCTCCCTGCCCAGAATTGTTTTCTCACAAGCTGTAGCTCAAATTCCTGATTCCTGAACAGGAGGAATTTTATTTTTTTTATTATTTTTTTAGTGGGGTTTTGTGGTTCTCTGGGATTTTTCCAGGTGTGATCAAAGCAGCTGCTTTGGCCATTTTTCCTTTGCTCCTTTCATCTCCCTGAACTTGCCAGCCTGTGTTAGAGTGAGGAGAGTTTGTTGTTTCCATCAGAGATAAAATAAACATTGCTGGGCACTGGGGAGGCCACACCTCAACCCCAGGGTCACTTCTGACCCCGCAGGACGAGGACATGGAGGGGCTGGAGCATGTCCAGGGCAGGGAATGGAGCTGGGAAGGGGCTGGAGAATTCCTGAGGGAGCTGGAGAATTCCTGAGAGAGCTGGGAAGGGAATGGAGAATTCCTGAGGGAGCTGGAGAATTCCTGAAGGAGCTGGGAAGGGAATGGAGAATTCCTGAGGGAGCTGGAGAATTCCTGAGGGAGCTGGGAAGGGAATGGAGAATTCCTGAGGGAGCTGGAGAATTCCTGAGGGAGCTGGAGAATTCCTGAGGGAGCTGGGAAAGGGCTGGAGAATTCCTGAGGGAGCTGGAGAACTCCTGAAGGGTCTGGAGAATCCCTGAGGGAGCTGGGAAGGGGCTCAGGCTGGAGAAAACGAGGATCAGGGGGAATTTCTGGCTCTGCACGAGTCCCTGCCAGGGGGGATTTGGGATGTGATCCCAGGGAACAGGGACAGGAGCAGAGGGAACAGCCTCAGGGTGGAAATTGGGGAATGTTCCTTGCCCAGAAGGGCTGAAAGCAGTGCTGGAGTCCCATCCCTGCAGGGACTGAGCAGCACCCATGGTCCATAAAACCCTTCCCAACCCAAATGCCATCAGATTGCCGTTTGTTTTGTTTGCTGGGGGCAGGAGGGATCCCAGTTCTGCTCTCTCCACAGTTCAGTGGGGGCTGCCCACCATCTCTGCCGCGGGGGTGATCGGGATGCTGAGCGCCGTCGTCGCCAGCATCATCGAGTCCATCGGGGATTATTACGCCTGTGCCCGGCTCTCCTGTGCTCCTCCTCCTCCCATCCACGCCATCAACAGGTCTGTGCCAACCACAAATCCCTCATTTCCTCACGTCATTTCCAATTTTAATATCATTAATCATGGAATTCATAAATTAATTGTGTTTTCCCCACCTTGGGATGAGGCAGGATGTGCTCGGAGATGAAATCTGGGTTTGGTCAAACACAAGGATCTGAAATCCAGGGTGGAGCTGTCACCTTGGATTATTTTATTACTTTTGTTTAATTACTATTATTTTATTATAGAGCTCTGGTTGTGGAATTGGGGTTGCCAAAATTACTTGGAATGAGGTTTAGGAACAAAGAGAGGCTCTGAAGTTTTATTTCAATTTTTTTTATAATTTTCCGAGTTTTATTTGAGTTTTTTATATCATTTCCCCAATTTTATATGAATTTTTTTTATAATTTTCCCTATTTTATTTGAATTTTTATATAATTTTCCCAGTTTTATATGAATTTTTTATATAATTTCCCCAATTTTGTATGAATTTTTTATATAATTCCTCAATTTTATTTGAATTCTTTATATAATTTCCCAACTTTATTTGAATTTTTTTATATCATTTCCCCAATTTTATATGAATTTTTTTTATAATTTCCCAAATTTTATATGAATTCTTTATATAATTTCCCAATTTTATTTGAATTCTTTATATAATTTCCCAATTTTATTTGAATTCTTTATATAATTTCCCAACTTTATTTAAATTTTTTATATAATTTCCCAATTTTATTTGATTTTTTTTATATTTTCCCCAATTCAATTTAAATTTTTTACATCATTTCCCCACTTTAAAAACATGGGGATCTAAACCTGAGGAAACAGAACTCAGAAGTATTTTCCAGGTGTGTTAGAGCTTGAAACTTGAATTAAAATAATAATTTGATGGATGAGATTCCCATCCCTGAGTGATGCTGTGGCTGTTTGGGGTTTGCAGGGGGATTTTCATCGAGGGGCTCTCCTGTGTTCTGGACGGGGTTTTTGGGACAGGGAATGGATCCACCTCCTCCAGCCCCAACATTGGAGTCCTGGGCATCACAAAAGTGAGTTTATTTTATTTATTCTGTGGTTTTTATCTTCGCCATCCTCACCCAGGACATCATTTCTGTGCAGAAAAACTTCCCACATCCTTCTGTACCAGCTCTTAGCTGAGAAAAACACATTGCTGTTACATCAGGAGCTCACAAAAATCCTTTTATTCAGTTTATTTCCCCATAAATCAGATGCTGCTGCACAAAAGATCTCTTGGAAAGCCCAGGGTGGTTTGAGTTGAGGCATAAACACTGTAAATTCTGTAAAAATTGGTGTTTTTTGGTGTCTGAAAGCATCAGTAGAAGTGTTTTTTTAATGCCTGACACAGTGAAATGCAGCTTGAGGTGTTTGGGTTTTATCTGTGTCTGTGCTGGGATATTTCAGGAGTCATTTCAGAGATAAATATACCCTAAAATATTCCATTTGAGGTCTGGGGTTTATGTATTTATTGTGATGCTGCCCCAAAAACCACTTGAGGAATTCCTCTGGATGGGCTGCAGGCCTTGGGATGCAGAAATCTGATTAATTGAAGCTTGATAAGAAATATCAGCATTGTGTGATTTGTGTTGTAAATTCATCCATCTTGATGGGTGCTGTAAATTGTATACATTTGGATCTGTATAAATTATATTCATTTGGATCCTGTATAAATTATATACATTT
>NC_031790.1:671414-673978 GCF_001522545.3 Parus major
CAACATAAAATGTATCTATAACTCTGAGCTTGGCTCCAGCACCAAAAGGAAAGACAGGGGCGAGCTCAGGCGAGGAGTGAGCACCCAAGGGTGGGTGCAGAGCTCACCCAGGGTTTTATCACCCAAGGGTGGGTGCAGACCCCAGCCAGGGTTTTATTATCCAGGGGTGGGTGCAGAGCTCAGCCAGGATTTTATCATCCAAGGGTGGCTGTGGGTGGCTGCAGATCCCAGCCAGGGTTTTATCACCCAAGGGTGATAAAAAGGGTGATAAAAGGGTTTTATCCAAGGATGGCTGCAGACCCCAGCCAGGGTTTTACCATCCAAGGGTGGGTGCAGACCCCAGCCAGGGTTTTACCATCCAAGGGTGGGTGCAGACCCCAGCCAGGGTTTTACCATCCAAGGCTGGCTGTGGGTGGCTGCAGACCCCAGCCAGGGTTTTATCCAAGGATGGCTGCAGACCCCAGCCAGGATTTTATCATCCAGGGCTGGCTGTGGGTGGCTGTGGGTGGCTGCAGACCCCAGCCAGGGTTTTACCATCCAGGGGTGGCTGTGGGTGGCTGCAGCCCCAGGGTTTTTTGTCCTGTTTTCCTGCAGGTTGGGAGCCGCAGGGTGATCCAGTACGGAGCAGTGTTCATGCTCCTGCTGGGCATGGTGGGCAAGTTCAGCGCGCTCTTCGCATCCCTGCCCGACCCCGTGCTGGGGGCTCTCTTCTGCACCCTCTTTGGTAAGGGGGTTCCTGCCCCTCTTCCCTCTCCCTAAACATTTTTCTGCTTGATTTTTGAAGAAAAAATCTTATCTAAAAGCTGGGTTTTTTTATTTTGTGTCCAGGGATGATCACGGCCGTGGGTCTGTCCAACCTCCAGTTCATCGATCTGAATTCTTCCAGGAATCTCTTCGTGCTGGGGTTTTCCATTTTCTTCGGGCTGGTCCTGCCCAGCTATCTGAAACAGAACCCCCTGGTCACAGGTAGGGCTTTCCTGCTCCTTCACACCAATATTTGTGCCTGGTTTTCCCCTGGGAAATCCATCCAGGAGCAGGGAAAAGCAGAGAAAGGGTCAGGAAGAGGAAACCCAAATCACCAGGGAAATCCCAAACGGTTTTTCACATTTCACACCCCAATCCCAGCAGACAGGAAAGGCTGTAGGTCCAGACAAGCTCACAGAATTCACTGGGAGCTTGAGACCTGCAGGGAATGTTCCAGAAGCTTCCCTGCTTTGGGTATAAGGAAGGAGGCAGTCACCAGCTGGGCTGGAAGGAAATCTGAAAGGATGAGCTGTAAATGATGCTAAAAGATGAAGGGGAAACACCAAGGCAGAGTTCAGGGGCTGAGGGAATTGTTTGGGGTTGAAACTTTTTGTCCCTCAGACCTGTTCTGAGTTTTCATTTTAGTCAATCCCTCTGCAGATTGTTAATCCAACTTTGAGGAGTTCCCTGGGAGGGTTTTCTGTTTCAAGCAGTGTGTGTGTGTCACCAGAGGTGGACTCAGAGGAAATATTTCACTGCTTTGGCTTTGTTTGGGGTGTTATAAACGAAATATTAACTGACTTTTCTTTCCACTATGCCTTCAGACCAGGATTTCAGGGTGTATCTTGCTGTAAGTGGTTAGAAAAGCAGATCCCTCAAGCTTTATGTGGTTCATGCAGTGTTCTCCCATAAGTGGGGCTGTGAATTCTTGCCACTTTCAAAAGTAAAGCTCTGTAAAAAGAATGATTTCAGTCCCCGTGATTTTACAGTCTGAACATTTCTCCATTTCACAGTTTTCTGCTTAGAAAAAGATCTTTAGCTGGTCTTTAGCTCAGATTAGTTGTGTCTGCAGTAGGAAGTAAAAAAACGGTGTTTTGTGACATTTCTGTGAGCAGCTGGCAGTTGCTGAAGTTGAATTTTGGGGAGCAGCGTCCCGTGGGTGTGCACTGGGGGAAGGCTCTGGTGCCCTCTCTGAGCTCAGCCCTCACTCAGCTCAGGACTGAACGTTCCTGCTGGGGCTGGGTGTGGATCAGCAGGATTTGGGTGATCCCAATCCCAGAGTTGTCCCTGTTGCTGCAGGAATAGCGGGCATTGACCAGGTGCTGAACGTGCTGCTCACCACAGCCATGTTCGTCGGGGGCTGCGTCGCCTTCGTGCTGGACAACACCATCCCAGGTGAGCCCTGGCCTTGTCCCTGGCCTTGTCACTGTCCTTGTCACTGTCCCTGGCCTTGTCACTGTCCCTGGCCTTGTCACTGGCCTTGTCACTGGCCTTGTCACTGTCCCTGGCCTTGTCACTGTCCCTGGCCTTGTCACTGTTCTTGTCACTGTCCCTGGCCTTGTCACTGTCCCTGGCCTTGTCACTGGCCTTGTCACTGTCACTGGCCTTGTCACTGTCCCTGGCCTTGTCACTGTCCCTGGCCTTGTCACTGTCCCTGGCCTTGTCACTGTCCTTGTCACTGTTCTTGTCACTGTCCCTGGCCTTGTCACTGTCCCTGGCCCTGTCACTGTTCTTGTCACTGTCCCTGGCCTTGTCCCTGGCCTTGTCACTGTCCTTGTCCCTGTCTTTGTCCTGTCCCTGTCCCTGTCCTATCCCTGTTC
>NC_031790.1:674397-677942 GCF_001522545.3 Parus major
GCAGCAGCAGCAGCATCCCCTGTTCCTGGGGCTGTCTGTTCCCACCCCATCAGCCCAGCCCTCCCTCCCTCCTGAGATCCCCTGCGATCCTTCCCAGCTTCAAATCCCGTCCTGCTAAACCCAGAGGAGCTGACAAAAACCAGAGCAGTCTCCAGGAGACACAGCTGGGTTTGAGATCCAAACCTGCTTCCATCCCAGAGGAAAGATTTCCCTTCACCTGCAGTCACAAAATAAAACAATAATAATGTTTTTCCCTGTTGGAGGAGTCTGGAAGATCTTTCCACAGCTCTGCTGAGCCTTGATGTTTCCTTTCTCCTTCCAGGCTCTGCTTTATTCCTGTGTGTTCATACAAAAACATCCATGAATAAATCCATTCTTCTCCTCTTCTTTTGGTTCCCAGGAAGCCCCGAAGAGCGAGGAATTCGGAAATGGAAGAAGGGGATTGGCAAAGGAAGCAAATCCCTGGATGGCATGGAGACATATGATCTGCCTTTTGGCATGAACTTCATTAAAAAATACAGGTGTTTCAGCTTCCTGCCCATCAGCCCCACCTTCATGGGATACACGTGGAAAGGCTTCAGGAAAAGCAGTAACTGCAGGAGTTCAGAAGAC
This sequence comes from Parus major, assembly GCF_001522545.3. Classification (NCBI taxonomy): domain Eukaryota; kingdom Metazoa; phylum Chordata; class Aves; order Passeriformes; family Paridae; genus Parus; species Parus major. The sequence goes on from NC_031790.1 coordinate 675,010, forward strand.
TCAGAAGCTGCAGTATAGCCTTAGCTGAAATTATATTATCTAGTTGTAGTCAAAGATGTATTTGCAGTTTCTTGCTGATTAAGAAGCATTAAAATATATGTTTTGTATATCTGCATTTAAATTCTGGAAACAGAGCTGAGACAGGTTTAACAAAAAAAAAAGAAAAAAAAAAGAAAAAAAAAGAGAAATAAATAAGCTTTTCCTGCTGTGGGTGGTGGGAGCCAGGTCTGGTGTCTCTGGGGCAAATCCAGCTGATTTTGGGAAGTTGTAGAGAGCTGTGCACCTGAATCCAGTGGTTTGGAAGGGGTTTAGGTGGAGGTTCTGCTGCAAAACTTTCCTTTTTCTGGTGTTTTTATCAAAACCCTCAGGGTTGGTTCTGCCCAGGAAAGCTGAAACTCAGAGCAGGAGCAGGGGGAAAAGAGAGCAGAGGAGAAAATCCTTTCCTTCTGCTCCTGTGGAGTCCCAGAGATGCTGTTGTGCTGCTCAGTGATTTGCACATTCCATTTTCTCAGCTGGCAAATCAAGAGAGCTGAGTGTGAATTATCTGTGATTCCTCTTGGAGTCTGGAATATACAGAGTGTGAGCCCTTGTTTCTGATACTTAATTATAAGAGCTAAAAAAACACTGAATTTTATATAATATGAGATTTATGAGCGTGTTTTCATGGTGATACATGAAAACAAATGTTAAAGTTGGATAGGAAAAGTTGAAGTGTGTAAATTAGAAAGTTTTTTAAATCACTGGGTGAAAAAGTTAGTTGAGAGAACAGAAGAAGGGATAAGGGACAACATCCTAAATATTCCATCTTGTCTCCTGTTCTCTAAACTATTTCACCCAGTGATTTAAAAAACTTTCTAATTTACACACACTTCCAGTTTTTTCATCTAAATTCACCATTTGTTTTCATGTATCACCATGAATCAAGTAAAACACTGAATTTCATCTAATATGAAATTCATGGGCGTGTTTTCATGGTGACACATGAAAACAAATGTTAAAGTTAGATAGGAAAAGTTGAAGTGTGTAAATTAGAAAGTTTTTTAAATCACTGGGTGAAAAAGTTTAGAGAACAGGAGACAAGATGGAATATTTAGGGTGTTGTCCCTTATCCCTTCTTCTTCTTCTGTTCTCTAAACTAACTTTTTCACCCAGTGATTTAAAAAACTTTCTAATTTACACACACTTCCAGTTTTTTTCACCAAACTTCAACATTTGTTTTCATCCATCACCATGAGAACACGCTCATGAATTTCATATTATATAAAATCCAGTGTTTTTCTAGATTTTATAATTAATTATCAGAAACAAGGGCTCACACTCTGGATTCCAGACTCCAGCAATTCCAGTGGCACAGCCACTGCTCAGACAGGAACTTTCTGGAATAACTTTGCCCTTGAAAACCAAGTGACTTTGGCTGGCTCAGTGCTGCAGCAGCAGCTTTTTTATTGGTTTTATTCACTTTATTCCCAGCATTTCTCACTTTGGGGCGTTCCAGGGATGGGAAGCTGCGCTCAGACAGGACCTGCAGGAACTTCCCAGCTCTGTCTCCTGGCCAGAAATGCTGATTAACCCAGCATCTCCCACCAATTAACAGCAGCTTAATTAACATGCTCCCAACCCTTCTGCTGCTGCACGAGGCTCTTCTCCTCTTGGGGGAGATTTTCCAGAGGTTGATTCCTGCTAGGAATGGTTTTTTGGGACATCAGAGACACCACACCTGCCAGCCTCACCCACCTGTGGCTTCACGGGTACCGGGTCCAAGCAGGGCAGCACTCAGATAAATGTTGTTTTTAATTTCCTGGAATAGTCTCAGCTCTGCTGTTATGTGGGTGTTCACTCTCATCATGCATTCATGATTAACAGTTTTATTCCTGTTTAATGTTCTTACTATTGCAAGTTAGTTTTAGACTTCAGTGTGGCCCCCCAGAAGCGTTTTCAGCTGTGGAGATCACCAGGGAAATGTTGTGTAATGTGATTTCAAGGCCAGTAATGCTCTACGGTGCTTTGCCTTTTGTATTCCTGGAAAAAACCACAAGAGCAGCTCCTGGAAGGATGTGTTTATCCAAGTTTTGACTGCTGGGCAGGAGCACAGGAACTCTGTTTTCTCTGAATTTCTTCTGGGTTATTGAAGCATGGACGGGGTTGGGGTGGGGAGGGCGAGGACGGAGCTTGGCGGATCTTAGTGTAGAGTGGGGATGGTTCTCAGCATGCCATGGCTGTTTCCAGAAACTCCTTTATCCCACTTTTCCCATGCCCAAGCTTGCCTTTGTTCCTGCTTCCTTCGGGGAACTCTCAGTGGTTTGTGGTCTCGGTGTGGGTTGGACTCGAGGGCCGCTGGGGACAGGGGTTGTGTGCTAGAGGAGCTTGGTTTGCCTGTGGAAAAAAAAAAGTGAATTTGGCTCATTTTTCAGTGTTTCCTCTCCAGGCAGGGAGGTGTTGGGTTCCCACAGCTGCCTGCACACGCTTTGGGCACAAAACTTGTGGATTGCCCGGGTTTCTGTGCGGCCAAGGCTGTGTGGCAGCAGGGGGGATAAAAACCCCCATCCCAAAGGGAAACAACACCACACAGGGCTGGTGCTGATGCCAAATGCCAGAGCTGGATCCTGTAAAAGCAGAGGGAGGAAAAAGCTGCTCCATTTCCAGCTGGCTGCAGAGAGAGGAGGGGAGGAGAGCAGAGTTTGTGTCTCAGACTCCTGGGGAGTTCTCAGTGGAGATTCCCAAGGTCAGGGCAGCACATCCTGGGCTGGTTCTGTCTCAGCCCTGTTCCCCCCAGCAGGTTGGGTTGAATTCTTGCTGTGATCTGTGCCCCTGAGAGCAGAGGGAAGCAGCTGGAAGCAGGAATTGGCTGGGTTTGGATCCAGGGCTGGGACAGATCCCCAGTTTTCCCCAGGGTGGATGGTTCAGGGTGAGCCCTGAGCTCGGGGATGTGCAGG
>NC_031790.1:679004-689379 GCF_001522545.3 Parus major
AGGATGAAGCTGCAGGAGGATGAGGATGAGGAAGAGGCTGCAGGAGGAAGATGAGGAAGAGGCTGCAGTTGGAAGATGAAGCTGCAGGATGAGGATGAAGCTGCAGGATGAGGAGGAAGATGAAGCTGCAGGATGAGGATGAAGATGAAGCTGCAGGAGGATGAGGATGAGGAAGAGGCTGCAGTTGGAAGATGAAGCTGCAGGAGGATGAGGATGAGGAAGATAAAGCTGCAGGATGAAGATGAAGCTGCAGGATGAAGATGAAGCTGCAGGATGAGGATGAAGCTGCAGGAGGATGAGGATGAGGATGAAGCTGCAGGATGAAGATGAAGCTGCAGGATGAGGATGAAGCTGCAGGAGGATGAGGANATGAGGATGAAGCTGCAGGAGGATGAGGATGAGGATGAAGCTGCAGGATGAAGATGAAGCTGCAGGATGAGGATGAAGCTGCAGGAGGATGAGGAAGATGAAGCTGCAGGATGAAGATGAAGCTGCAGGATGAAGCTGCAGGAGGATGAGGAAGATGAAGCTGCAGGATGAAGATGAAGGTTCGTTCAGCATTAACCCCGCTGTGCCCACTGGGAACTCCGGCTGTCACCTGACAACACAACCCTGGATTTTCCTGTGTCCCCCCTCCCTTTCCAACAGCCAAACCCCGACAGCCGGGGCCGGGTGACGGCTGGGACTGAGCGAGGAGACCACGAGGAGCTTCAGCCAAACCCTGACAGGGAAGGGCAAATATCCACGGTGGAAATCTCATTTTGGCACACCAGACACACCATCAGTGTCTACAAACAAACTCGGGACTTTTATCATTTTAAAATTAAAATTTTCTTGTATTTTTTTTAATTTTTAGGTTGAATTAAGGGTTCTTGCTGACATGTCAAAACATTTTCTAAAGGAAATACTTGCAAATTCCGCCTGTAGAAATTTAGGTTTCGTAGCTATGACTGATTAACTTTTCCATTGGAGGGAAAACTCAAAAAGCTCAACCTTCCCAACCCCAAATTTGCTTTAATTACCTTTTAACACTGACTGGAAACACGACAGCTTGGTTTGTACATGAACATCGCGGTATTTTATTTCCATATATTAAGAAAAAAATAACATTTCCGCTCAGGACGACGGCGTTTTCCTGGGAGGGAGTGGTGTGAGTGTCATGACAATGTCATGTGATGGTAGAATTTCTTCACTGACCAATCCCTAGGGTTGTGGATACTTTATTTAGCCGTGTTTTGTGTTCCTACCCGAACCTGGAGGCTTTTGTGGTTCCTCCCTGCTGGGGCAGCACGGGGAGGGGAGTCCCCATGAGCAGAAAATTCCAGAAATGGGGAAATTGCTCATTTTGGGCTCTGCTGGTGTCTTCTCCTCCTCCTCTGGCCGAGCCCTCCAGCCCAGCCCAGCTCCGGAGCCACCAGCTCCACCTCGCGCCTTCTTCAACCAAAAACTGCTTTTTTCCCCCGTTTTTCCCCATTTTTCCTTTTCCTCTTCCCAAGCTGGGGCTGGGGGGTCGCTCGGGATTTCTGCAGCAAGAATTTGGGGAGGTTTCTGTGCTTTTTGGGGAGCCCTGGGGGAGGATCCGGGGCTGGCGGAGAGTTGGGATCGGTGCTGGAGCCACCAGGAGCGCTCCTGGCTGGAAATCCTGGCTGGAATTCCTGGCTGGAATTCCTGGTTGGAAATCCTGCTGGAAATCCTGGCTGGAAATCCTGGCTGGAAATCCTGGCTGGAAATCCTGGTTGGAATTCCTGGCTGGAAATCCTGGTTGGAATTCCTGGTTGGAAATCCTGGCTGGAAATCCTGGTTGGAATTCCTGGTTGGAAATCCTGCTGGAAATCCTGGCTGGAAATCCTGCTGGAATTCCTGGTTGGAATTTGTGTTGAAATTCCTGTTGGAATTTGTGTTGTAATTCCTGGCTGGAATTCCTGTCTGGAAATCCTGCTGGAATTCCTGCCTGGAATTCCTGGTTGGAATTTGTGTTGAAATTCCTGCCTGGAATTCCTGGCTGGAAATCCTGGTTGGAGTTCATGGTTGGAATTCCTGGTTGGAAATCCTGGCTGGAATTCCTGCTGAAATTCCTGCTGGAATTCGTGTTGAAATTCCTGCCTGGAATTCCTGGCTGGAAATCCTGGTTGGAATTCGTGTTGAAATTCCTGGTTGGAAATCCTGGCTGAAATTCCTGTTGGAATTTGTGTTGAAATTCCTGGTTGGATTCGTGCTTGGAAATCCTGGTTGGAGTTTCTGGTTGGAATTCGTGTTTGGAGTTCCCGGCTGGAATTCCTGCTGAAATCCCTGGTTGGAATTTGTGTTGAAATCCGTGTTGAAGTTCCTGGTTTGAATTCCTGGTTTGAATTCCTGCCTGAAATTCCTGTTGAAATTCCTGTTGAAATCCCTGCCTGGAATTCCCACACCCTCCAGGGCAGCGGGGAGAGCTCGGGTGGCCTCTGCCCTTCCTGGGCAATCCCAGTCCAAATAAAAATTCCTGTGTTTGTCTGTTGAGAACAACCTCTGGCGTAACAAACTATTGACTGTTCTTGGGCAGTGGGGATCAATTTCGGCTTTTCCATGACTTTTCCTGACTGACTTTGGCTGTAAAACTTTTTTGTTCAACAGCAAAAGTTGAATTTTGGGGAGGGATGGGGTGGGGTGTGTTTGATTTTTCTGTTGTTCCAAGATGTGTAATTCTTTCACTGAGTTCTTTTTATTATTATTATTATTATTATTATTATTATTATTATTATTATTATTATTATTATTATTCCTTTTTTGTTGTTGTCGTTTCCTAACATTGCTTCATTAAACAACTAAATATTTAAAAATGTAATATTTGGACCAGATGTTGTGAATAATAGTAGATAAAGCTATTTTATTCTGTATTTTTAAAGCTGTTCAGTATAAATAAACGCGGGCATAGATGCAGCGTGGTGTCAGCAATTCCTTTGGTGGGGAATCCATGGAATTCCAGGATCCTGGAAGGGATAAATCCCACCCAGAGCCCCCCCTGCCATGGCAGGGACAGCCCCAGCTCCTCTGGGAATTCCATCATTGATTGATTGATTGATTGGTTGATTGATTTCTTCCCAATGGAAGAAATTACCCACAATCAGCTGGGGGGGCTTAAAGCTGAAACCACCAGAAGCTGCTGGGGTAGGAAATGAGGGATTTTTGCTTGGTTTGGGGGGCAAATAATTGAATTTTGGAGAATTTTGGAGAATTTTGGGGAATTTTGGAGCATTTTGGAGCATTTTGGAGCTGGTGCTTTATTCTGGGGCCAGGCAGGAGCCCTATCCTGAGGTCCTTGGCAGGAATAAATCACAAAGATCGAGGTTGGAAAGGGATCTTTGGTGTTCTGGTTTATTCAGAACATCCTTTTTGCCTCCTCCTGGGGGATTTTGGGAGCCCCCAGGGGTGGAAATCCTGCTCTCCTTCCCTGGTGGATCTCAGCTCCCCGTGCTGTGCTGCCCCAGGGCAGGAATGGCTCAGATTCCCTGGATTTGGTAAAAAAATCCCCCATCCAGGCTCCAGCCTCCCCCCACCCCCGTGCACCGACAGCAGCCAGCAGAACACGCCAAAAACCAGGATTTAACCCCAATTCCTCAGCCAAGATCCCCCCTGTGCTCCTGCAGGCGCCCACCTCAAACCCCAGATTTAATTTGATTTTTCTCTTTGCTCGGGGGAAGCTCTGAGGCCGAATCCCGGGGGTTTGGGGCGAGCTCCATTGTCCTCTCCTCCCACCACAAAGGGCCTCTCATCCCTGCCAGCCCTGGGGATGCTGCTGGAATATCAATCCTGGCCCTGCCCCGCTCTCAGAGCTTCCCCGAGCCAGAATTCTGTGTGTTTTACATAAAAATTCAGGAAAATAAGGGAAAATCGACCCATTCCAGTCTGTGCCTGCAGAGATTTGTCTGTTTGGCTCAAGGAGCTGCTTTGATTATTTCTTTGTTTTGGGGTTTTTGGGGTTTTTTTGCCTTTTGTGTGGGCTGTTTCTAGGCAAATTCCTTCAAAAGAAAAAAAAGAGAAGCCACAAAGCACTGGGAAAGGTCAGGAGCAGACAAAGGAGGAGGGACACGGCCACTGCTCCTCTGGAATACTGAATTGCCCCAAATTCCCCCAAACTTCCCCAAAAATCTCCCCAAACTCTCCCCAAACTTCCCCCAAATTCTCCCCCAAATTCTCCCCCAAATTCTCCCCCAAATTCTCCCCCAAATTCTCCCCCAAATTCTCCCCAAATTCCACCAAATTCTCCCCAAATTGTCCCCCAAATTCTCCCCCAGACTCTCCCCAAATTCTCCCCCAGACTCTCCCCCAGACTCTCCCCCAAACTCTCCCCAAACTCTCCCCAAACTCTGCCCAAACTCTGCCCAAACTCTGCCCAAACTCTGCCCAAACTCTGCCCAAACTCTCCCCAAACTCTCCCCCAAACTCTCCCTAAACTCTCCCCAAACTCTCCCCAAATTCCCCCAAACTCTCCCCAAATTCTCCCCCAAACTCTCCCCAAACTCCCCCAATCTCTCCCCAAACTCTCCCCGGACTCTGCTGGGGCAGGACGGGACCCCGACCCCGGGAGTTCTGAGCTCAGAGGTGTCTGTGACCCGCAGCTGCCGCTTCCAGGCAGGTTTTATTTCCATTTATTTCCTCCTCCATCGCCTTCTCGGGGGCGGTTTTGGATCCCGGCACGGCCCCATCGCAGCAGCGGAGCAGCGAGTGCGGATATCCCAGGATTTGGGGCTTTTTAGGGCAGAAACTTCTGCTTCAGCCCCCAAAGCCCCCCCTGGGAATTCTGGATTCTGGAGCTGACTGCAAGAGCATTTCCAGCCCGGTGCGTGGGATGGGAATTCCTTTGGGATTCCGGGAACGGGGCTGGAGAATCCCTTGGCATCCTGCTCCTGCCATCGGGAATCTTTCGGGATCCTGGTTGGGATCCAGTGGGGAGGGGGCGTCCCTCGGGACCCTGCTCTTCTCCCAGGGATGGAAAATCCAGGTCCTGGTCCTGAGCCCGGGCGTCCTTCGGGAACCAGAACCTGCTCCAGGGATGCTGCTGGAGCCTCCCTCGGGATGTCCGGGCGGGGACAGCCGGGCTCCCTGAGCCCCCCAGCACCCGGGAAGGGACCCCGGGATGTCCTTGGGGTTCGGGGGTGACCCCGGCTGTGGGTGGGGGTGTCCCCCGAGCTGCCACCCCCGGCCCCGCCCGCGCCCCTCCCCGTCCCGCCCCGCCCAGGGGCGGCCCTTGGGGGCAGCGGCTGCGAGCGGAGCGGCTCCGGCACCGGGTGAGTGCGGGAGGGACGGGGCTGCCCCCTCCTCACCCCCATCCTCATCCTCATCCCCATCCCGCTCTCATCCCCATCCCCGTCCCCTGTCCCGGGAGCGGTCCCGGGGGCTGAGCCGCGGTCCCCCCGCAGCCGGGAGCTCCCCGCAAACCTCGCTCACCGCCGGTGGATCCGGCCCCCAGCCCCGGGCTCACCTCGGCAGCCTCGGAGCGCTCTCAGCATCCCCTCCGCGCTGGGCTGGAGCAACCGGAGCTCCCTCCCCGGCCACGGCACCTCCTGGCCCCGCCGGGCCCGGGGGGACCCGCCCGCCGCTGCCCCGGAGCCCCCCAGGAGCCCCCGCTGGGCACCGGCTCCTCCCGGCGGCTCCACCCCGAGCGCGGCCGCTGGGACCCCTCGGCACCCTCAGGACACCCCCAGGGCACCCCCAGGGCACCCCCGGCGGCTCCGCCAGCGCTCAGCGCTCCCTCCTTCCCCTCTCCCCTTCCAGGACGGAGCCATCGGGCCGAGAGAACAATAGCGGCGCTGGAAAACAATGGAGCGGCCGCCGCTCCCCGCGTAGCGATGCGGGCAGGACGCGGGGCAGGAATCCCGGGAGCAGCGCAGCATCCGCGGCTCGGGGTGAGCGCTCGGCCTCGGCTCCGGGGGGATGCTCTGATCTCCGGGCTCCTCCGCCCTCCGGGGATGCTCGGATCCCGATGGAAGCGCCCTTGGGAAAGGGAGAGGAGCTGCAGGAGGGCGCATCCCCCGGGATATTCCCACAATCCCTCGGCTGCGCCGCTCCTCCCGCCCCGCCGGGGATGCCGGGGATGCTCCCGAGGCTGCAAAACCCCCCCCAGAATTCAGATTTCTTCAGATCATCGCTCTCCTGCTGAAAACGCGGATTTGGGGGGGGGGATTTGCCGCTTTTTCTCTTATTTTGTTGTGCTGGAGCCGCGCGTTTCCCCGGAGCTGGGCTGAGAACGCGGCCGGGCTCCCTCAGTTTGGGCTGCGGGGATGCGGGAGGGGCTTCGGGGAGGTCGATTTTAGGGGAAGAGGGGAAAAATCCGGGCCCCGCGGGGTCCGTCAGGCCCGGGGAGGACCCGGGGAGGACCCGGGGAGGACTCGGGGAGGGCCGGATGGGTCTGGAGAAGCGCTCGGAGAACTCAGAGGGGCTCAGAGACCTCAGAGAAGAACTGAGAGAACTCAGAGGAGAACTGAGAGAACTCAGAGCAGAACTGAGAGAACTCAGAGGAGAACTCAGAGGAGAATTCAGAGAGGCTCAGACCGGGCAGGGCACGGCGGAAACGCGTCAGCTCCGAGGGGGAAACTGAGGCACGGGGGTGCCGGGAATGGGGACGGCCCCAAAGCGCCCCGGTTGAGCAATGGAGCAACTCGCGCTTTGCCAGGGCTTTGGTCCGGGTCATTTCCAGCCTTTTTCGGGTCATTTTCAGCCTTTTTCGGGTCATTTTCTGCCTTTTTCGGGTCATTTCCAGCCTTTTTCGGGTCATTTCCAGCCTTTTTCGGGTCATTTCCAGCCTTTTTCGGGTCATTTTCTGCCTTTTTCGGGTCATTTCCAGCCTTTTTCGGGTCATTTCCAGCCTTTTTCGGGTCATTTCCAGCCTTTTTCGGGTCATTTTCAGCCTTTTTCGGGTCATTTTCAGCCTTTTTCGGGTCATTTTCTGCCTTTTTCGGGTCATTTCCAGCCTTTTTCGGGTCATTTCCAGCCTTTTTCGGGTCATTTCCAGCCTTTTTCCAAAGGTGGGACACTTTCCTCCTCCCCAGGGCTGGGGGAGCTCCGGGAGCCGCCTCTCCCCCCCAGCCCTGCTCCTCTGCAGACCCAAAAAAGGAAGAATTTGCCCCATTTCTGGGCTCGAGGAAGGGGATGTGATGACGGAGGCGAAGGTGGCAGAGCCGGGGCGTAAACAGGAAACGAGTCCTGAGCACGGGAGGATGAACCTGCACTTTGGAGCTCCCCAAATTCCAGCCCAAAATGGGATTTTTTTGGTGGCTGCAGCTCATTTCCCTCCCAGGGAATCGGAATTTTGGCTTCTCTTGGCATCACTGGGATGCTCCGGAGCAAAACCCCGAGTGGTACCAAGGGCTCCACCCTGGGCTGCTCCAGGAAGGGATTTTTGTGCTCAATTTGGTGTTTTTTACCATTTTCACACATATTTTACATTTTAATCCTCTTGAAAAAAAAGTTATTTTTATTTTTATTTTATTTTTATTTTTATTTTTATTTTATTTTGGTTTTATTTTTATTTTTTTATTTTTATTTTTATTTTTGATTTTATTTTGATTTTGATTTTGATTTTTTATTTTATTTATATTTATATTTATATTTATATTTTTTATTTTATTTTTATTTTTTATTTTATTTTTATTTTTATTTTTATTTTATGGTTATTTATATTTTCCATCTCTTGCCCCAGGAGCGGGACCCTCCTTCCTGCCATTCCCAAACCTCCCAGCCGAGAACCCCCAAATTTGGGGTCCCACCAGAGCTGCTCCCCCAAAACCCCACGGTTTTATCCCAAACCTGCAAAAATCCCCTCCTGGTACCATTTTTGATGGATAATTTGGATTATTCCTGGGTTTTATCTGTGGGAGGATGGAGGGAGGGAGCAGAGCCGGTTGTTAATCCTGAATTTCACCAAATTTTGCCAAAAACACTCCGAAAACCCAAAGTTTTGTCAGTTCCTCCTCGATTTTTTGGTGTCTTCTGCTTTTTCTGGGGCAGCCCCAGAGCTCAGGCTGGGCTGGGTTCGTTTCCTTCCCTTCCCCTCCTGCTCCAGCCTCATTTCAAACCCTCCCCAGAACATTTTCGCTGTTGCAAATCCATTTTTTTCGGGGATTTAGCCCAAAAATTCATCCCAAATTATGCGATGGAACCCCGGGATCGCCGCCCTGCAGAGGCTTTAGGACTTTGATTCATCCTCTGACGGGTTTTGCTGCCTCAGCCTGGATTTTGGGGTGGAATTGGGGTTTTTTTTTCAGGAAAAAGGTTTTTTTTTGCCCCAGAGGACTGGGAGGAAGCAGATTGCCACGTGGGAGGAGGAAGACAACAGCGGCTGGCGGAACAAATGATTTTTTCTCACCTGGATTTCTCCTCTAGGAGAAGGAAAAGATGGGAAAAACCCTGAAAAATGAAATTCTGGTTAGGATTTCACACGAGGAAAGGCACAACCCCATAAAAACCCTTTTTTTTCATCATTTAAACCCCCCCAGTTCCACATCCCGAGGTCTCTCCAGTTCCAAACTGGAGCTTTGAGCACCCCAAGGCTCTCAGCCCAAACTTTAATTGATTAATTGATTAATCCCAAAATGACATCTGAGAGCTGAGCCTGTGCCCAGCTGGGATTTTGGGAACTTCTCTAGGATAAAAAAAGGATAAAATAATAGGAGGAAATGAACAATTCCCGTTTTCCCCTCCCAGGTGCAGCTCTGGCGGCGCCGTGGATGCTCCAAATGCAAATTTAGCGTAAGGAAATCTCCAGGGGATTAAATTTTCAGTGAGTTCCAGGCGCCTCTGCCTTTATCTGATCTCCCTCCTTCGAACCTCCGGGGGCTTTGCCAGGGGGTTATCATTATCTTTATTTTTATTATAATTTTTATTTTTATTTTATTTTTATCTTTATTTTATTTTTATTTTTATCTTTATTTTTATTTTTATTTTATTTTTATTTTTATTTTTATTTTATCTTTATTTTTATTTTTATTTTTATTTTATCTTTATTTTTATTTTTATTTTTATTTTTATTTTTATTTTCTTTTTATCTTTATTTTTATCTTTATTTTTATCTTTATTTTTGTTTTTGTTTTTATTTTTATTTTTATTTTTATTTTTATTTTTATTTTTATTTTTATTTTTATTTTTATTTTTATTTATTTTTATTTCTATTTCGATTTTTATTTCGATTTTTATGGTTATTTATATTTATATCTATATTTATATCTATACTTATATCTATATCTATATCTATATTTATATTTACATTTATATTTTATTTATATCTATACATATTTATTTACTGCTATTTATATTTTGAATTTTATTTTTAGTTATTTTTATTTTTATTTTTACTGCATATTATATTATATTAATTTATATTAATTTATATTAATTTATGTTAATTTATATTGATTTATATTGATTTATATTATATTATATTATATTATATTATATTATTTTAATTTAATTTAATTTAATTTATGTTAATTTATGTTAATTTTTATTCATTTATATTTTGAATTTTATTTTTACTGCTATTTATATTTTCAATGTTACTGTTATTTCTATTGATATTTATTTCTGGTTTTCCTGTTATTTTTATTTTCCCGTTCTGCTGGGCTGGGCCGGCTCTCCCTGAAGCTCCCGAAGCTCCTGAGGCTCCTGAGGTTCTCCCAAAGCTCCCCCAAAACTCCTGAGGTTCTCCTGAGGTTCTCCCAAAGCTCCCGAGGTTCTCCTGAGGTTCCCCGAAAGCTCCCGAGGTTCTCCTGGGGTTCCCGAGGTTCTCCTGGGGTTCCCAAGGTTCCCCTGAGGTTCTCCTGAGGTTCCCGAGGCTCTCCAAAGCTCCTGAGGTTCTCCTGAGGTTCCCGAGGCTCTCCTGAGGTTCCCGAGGCTCTCCAAAGCTCCTGAGGTTCTTCTGGGGTTCCCGAGGTTCTCCTGAGGTTCCCGAGGCTCTCCTGAGGTTCCTGAGGCTCTCCAAAGCTCCTGAGGTTCTCCTGGGGTTCCCGAGGTTCTCCTGAGGTTCCCCTGAAGCTCCCGAGGTTCTCCCGAGGTTCTCCCGAGGTTCTCCCGAGGTTCTCCTGAGGTTCTCCCTAGGTTCCCGAAGCTCCAGAGGTTCCCAAAGTTCCCCCAAAGCTCCCCCAAAACTCCCAAGGTTCTCCCAAAGCTCCCCTGAGGCTCCCAAGGTGCTCCCGAGGTTCTCCTGAGGTTCCCCCAAGGCTCCCCTGAAGCTCCCAGGGCTCTCCCGAGGTTCCAGAGGTTCCCCCGAGGTACTCCCAAGGCTCCCCCAAAGCTCCCGAGGTTCCTGAGGCTCCCCCAAGGTTCCCCCGAGGTTTTCCTTAGGTTCCCCTGAGGTTCCCAAGGTTCTCGAGGTTCTGGAGGTTCTAGAGGTTCCGGAGGTTCT
>NC_031790.1:689547-690891 GCF_001522545.3 Parus major
GGTTCTCCCAAGGTTCCTGAGGTTCCCCTGGGGTTCCTGGGGTTCTCCCAGGGTTCCCCCGAAGCTCCCGAGGTTCCTGAGGTTCCCCCAAGGTTCCCCCGTGGTTCTCCCAAGGTTCTCCTGAAGCTCCCAGGGCTCCCCTGAGGTTCTCCTGAGGTTCCCGAGGTTCCCCCAAGGTTCCTGAGGTTCCCCCGAGGTTCTCCTGAGGTTCCCCCAAGGTTCCCCCGTGGTTCTCCCAAGGTTCTCCTGAAGCTCCCAGGGCTCCCCTGAGGTTCCCGAGGTTCCCCCGAGGTTCCTGAGGTTCCCCTGAGGTTCTCCTGAGGTTCCCCCAAGGTTCTCCTGGGGCTCTCCCAAGGTTCCCCCGAGGTTTCTGAGGTTCTCCCGAGTTCCTACGTGGTTCTCCTGAGGTTCTCCTGAAGCTCCCAGGGCTCCCCTGAGGTTCTCCCGAGGTTCCTGAGGTTCTCCCGAGGTTCCTGAGGTTCTCCCAAGGTTCTCCCGAGGTTCCCCCGAGGTTCCCCCAAGGTTCCTGAGGTTCTCCTGAGGTTCCCCCAAGGTTCCTGAGGTTCTCCCAAGGTTCTCCCAAGGTTCTCCCGAGGTTCCCCCAAGGTTCCTGAGGTTCTCCCAAGGTTCCCCCAAGGTTCCCGAGGTTCTCCTGAGGTTCCCGAGGTCCCCCCAGGGCTGTCCCGTGCCCCTCCCTCAGCTCGGCTCCCATGCCCGGCCCGCGATGGAGCTCGGAGGGGACGCGGTGCCCTGCGGGAAGGACAAATTCATCTCCAGGTAAAGCTCCAGGGAATGCGGGCCGGGACACGCGGGGGGATGTTCCAGGGGTCTGGAATGGGGGATGTTCCACAGGGTGTCTGGAATGGGGGATGGTCCAGGGGATGTTCCAGGAGATGTTCCAGGGGATGTTCCAGGGGTCTGGAATGGGGGATATTCCAGGGGATGTTCCAGGGGATATGGAATGTGGAATATTCCAGGGGATATTCCAGAGGATGTTCAAGGGAATATTCCAGAAGATGTGGAACGTGGGATATTCCAGGGGGATGTTCCAGGGGATATTCCATGGGATGTGGAACGTGGGATATTCCAGGAGATGTGGAATGTGGGATATTCCAGGGGGATGTTCCAGGGGATGTTCCAGGGGATGTGGAACGTGGGATATTCCAGGAGATGTGGAATGTGGGATATTCCATGGGATGTTCCAGAGGATGTTCCAGGGGATATTCCAGGGAATATTCCAGAGGATGAGGAACGTGGGATATTCCAGGAGATGTGGAACGTGGGATATTCCAGGACAAAGTGGAATGTGGGATATTCCAGGGGGATGTTATATATAACAATATA
>NC_031790.1:691696-697705 GCF_001522545.3 Parus major
ATATTATATATATGATATATTATATATTACATATTATATATTTTATATTATATATTCTATATAATATATCATATATTGTATATACTATATACATGTGATAGATAATATCTAATATCATAGATATTGTATATTATATATTTTATATCGTTTATTATTTTATCAGCTGAGCATCCTGATCCTCTTTCAGGTTTTAAAATTGATTTTTATCTCGATTTTTGCCCTTGTTTTTATCTTTATTTTTATTTTTTATCAGTGATTTATCAGCAGGGCTTTTTTGTGACCCCTCTCCTGTGATCCCTCGTGACTCCAGTGTGACCCCCAGGAAAATGATTTGATTTTCATCCTCGTGACCAGCTGAGCTCTGATGTGGCTTCTTTTGGGAGATTTATGGCGAATGTGGTCACGGGGAGCTTCACCCCCTAATTGTGGGTGCAAAAAACCTCCCAGAAAGGAGCTCTAGAGGAGGCAAAACACCCAAATAAAATAAATAAAATCAAATAAAGCAGTTTTTTGGGGTTCCTCAACCAGGAAAACAATTCCTGCTTTCCCCCAGGGCAGCTCGGGGGTCACTGCAGCATCTCCCCCTTCCCCCAAACCCCATCTCAGAACCTTTTTTCCCATTTTTATCCCCCCAGGAATGAGCTGCTCCTTCACCTGAAGACCTACAACATCTACTACGAGGGGCAGAACCTGCAGCTGCGGCACCGGGAGGTGAGACCCCCCCAATCCCCCACCCCAAATTCCCGGTTTTCCTGCGGGATCTGATCCCTGTCTGTGCCGCAGGAGGAGGGGGAGCTGATCGTGGAGGGGCTGCTGAACATCTCCTGGGGGCTGCGCCGCCCCATCCGCCTGCAGATGCAGGACGACAACCAACGCATCCGCCCGCCGCCCTCCTCCTCCTCCTGGCACTCGGGCTGCAACCTGGGAGCCCACGGGTGAGTGAGGGGCACAGGGAGCCCCAAAAAACGGCAGGAAACCCTAAAAACACAGGAAACCCCAAAAACACAGCCAGCCCCAAAAACACAGGAAACCCCAAAAAATGGCAGGAAACCCCCAAAACACAGGAAACCCCAAAAATGGCAGGAAACCCCAAAAACACAGCCAGTCCCAAAACCTGCCCCTCTGCAGCCCGTCAGCCCATGGACAGACAGGACATTAGGGACAGGACAGGACACCAGGGACAGGGCACCAGGACACCAAGGACAGGGCACCATAGGCAGACAGGACACCAGGGACAGACAGGAGACCATGGACAGGACACCAGGGACAGACAGGACACCAGGACACCATGGCCAGGACACCATGGCCAGGACACCATGGGCAGACAGGACACCATGGACAGACAGGACACCATGGCCAGACAGGACACCATGGCCAGGACACCATGGCCAGGACACCAGGACACCAGGGACAGGACACCAGGGACAGACAGGACACCAGGGACAGGACACCAGGGACAGACAGGACACCAGGGACAGAACACCATGGCCAGGACACCATGGACAGGACACCATGGACAGGACACCAGGACACCATGGCCAGGACACCATGGCCACAGCAGCCACCACCCCGCTGTCCTCCCCAGGTCCGTGCTGAAGCCCAGCACCCTGCCGGACATCCCGCTGGCGGATGGAGACAGCGCTCCCAGCACGGAGAACCCCGGGAACGGCGCAGGTGAGCCGGGCTCGGATCCACCACGCTCAGGAGCAGCCGCCCCGCGCCCCGATTCAATTCGGGAATTGTCCTTAACTCCTGACTCAGTTTCCCATCCTGCTCCACCTCAGCCGCTCCCAAAGCTCCCAAAGCACCTTGAATTGTTTTATTCGGTCTTTTCCCAAATTCGATGATCTCAAAGGTCTTGGAGACCTCAAGGATTCCCAGATTCCCGAGGGGTTTTTCCTGGGCTGGAGGGGCGGCGGTGGGATGTGGTGGGGCTTGGAAAGGAAGCGGAGGATGGAGCAGAGATCCCGGTGGGATTGCAGGGAAGAGGAGGAGGAAGAGGAGGAGGAGGAGGAGGATGTTGGAGCTTCCCCTTCCTGGAGGCTCCACGTTTCGGGAAGGAGAACGGGAGCGGTGACCACGGTGACCGCTGGCTTTGTCCCCAGGGTTTGTCCCCTCCCGGTTCCTCCTCAGCCCAGGGGGAAGAACTCAGCCACAGCTCCGTTAACCCTTTGTGCTGGATGAACTTTGCTCCTTCAGATGTTTTTGGGGTGTTTTTGGAGGGGTAAAGAAGGATGAGCTCACCCTTTCGAGAGGAGCTGAGCCCTGGAAAAACTCGGTCCTCAAACCCCCATCCGTGATCCTCCAACTTTTCCCCTTTTTCTTTTTGCTCTCCCCACTCCCAACACTTTTCCCCCCTTAATTAAATCACCCCACCACGACTCCCCTCAGCTTTGTGGCCTCAATCCTCTGCCAGCACATCAAAAAAAGGCTTTTTATTAAATTTT
The DNA here is from genome assembly GCF_001522545.3 of Parus major. Classification (NCBI taxonomy): domain Eukaryota; kingdom Metazoa; phylum Chordata; class Aves; order Passeriformes; family Paridae; genus Parus; species Parus major. Next base: position 694,144 of record NC_031790.1, read on the forward strand.
CCCCTAAAATTCAGTAAATTGCAGCTCCTCAGAGTGCTCAGGCACCGTTTGTGCAGCTGGAGCAGCTCCTGCCGGAGATTTCTCCCTGCTCCAGACATGCTTTGAATTAAAACTCCCCGAGCTGGAGCCTGAGAGCTTCATTAAAAATGGATGAAAAGCTGGTTTATAATAATCTGGATCCAGGCCAGTTTTCAGGCAGAGATCTGAGGCTCTGCCCTCGTTTTCCTGCACTCATTAAGGGGAAGGAGAACGAAGTTAAATTATGGAAAAGAGAGGGAAGATGCTGGAGTTCCCGGGAGAAGGGGTTTTATCCAGGCAGATTTAGGTGGTTAATTGGGAATTAATGACCTTCCTCGGGAGCTGGGGGAGGATAAACCGGTTTAAAGTTGTCCTGGGAAGTTGGTAGGGGTGAGAAGTTTGGGGTGAGGATTTCTGCATCCAAGTGAGGACTCCCAGTGGCTGCTCTGCAGCAGGAAAATTCTGGAATCTCCTGAGTGGGACCACAAGGATCTTTGACCCAACTCCCACCTTGTGCTGGGAGCGTTGCCCAAAACCTCCTGGAGCTCCAGAGGAGAACCCTGGGCGGTTCCTCCTTATCCCAGGGTGTTCTCCAAAACCTCCTGGAGCTCCAGAGGAGAACCCTGGGCAGTTCCTTCTTGTCCCAGTGCGTTCTCCAAACGCTGCTGGAGCTCCAGAGGAGAAGCAGGGCTGGCTGTCCCCGCTGTCCCCGCTGTCCCCAGGGTCCCACGGGTGTTTTTCAGCCCCCAGGCCGGCGGAGGAGGCTCCACAGCTGATGAGAACCCGCAGCGACGTCGGTGTCCGGCCCCGCGGCAGCGCCCGCACGCCCGGGGAGCAGCGGCGGCTGCGCCGGCACCGCTTCTCCATCAACGGCCACTTCTACAACCACAAGGTGAGGCCGGGATCCTGCCGGGATCCGTGGGATCCTGCCGGGATCTGTGGGGATCCTGCCAGAATCAACGGGAATCAGTGGGATCCGCGCCAGGATCTGTGGGAATCAGTGGGATCCACGGGAATCGGTGGGATCCACGCCGGGATCTGTAGGAATCCTTGGGATCCACGCCGGGATCCGCGGGAATCCTGCCAGGATCTGCGGGGATCAATGGGATCATGCCAGGATCCACGGGAATCGGTGGGATCCTTCCAGGATCCACGGGAATTGGTGGGATCTTGCAGGAATCCGTGGGATCCTGCCGGGATCTGTGGGATCCTGCCGGGATCTGTGGGAATCTGGTGGGATCCTGCCGGGATCCGTGGGAATCCGTGGGATCCTGCCGGGATCCGTGGGAATCTGGTGGGATCCTGCCAGGATCTGTGGGAATCTGGTGGGATCCTGCCGGGATCCGTGGGAATCTGGTGGGATCCTGCCGGGCTCTCAGCACTGATCCTGCCCCCCAGACCGCGGTGTTCACTCCCGCCTACGGCTCCGTCACCAACGTGCGCATCAACAGCACCATGACCACGCCGCAGGTGCTCAAACTGCTCCTCAACAAATTCAAGGTGAGGGCAGCGACCCCGCAGAGCTCCCGGGACGCTCTGAGTGCCGGCTCGGGGATGTGTTTAAAAATAATCTGGTTTATGGATTATTTGTATAAAACCTGAATTCGGATTTTATATATATATTTATTTATTTATATATTTATTTATATATTTATTTTTATATATTTTTATATTTATTTTTATTTGTATTTATTTGTATTTATTTGTATTTGTATTTATATTTCTATTTATATTTATTTATATATTTATTTATATATTTATATATTTATTTTTATATTTATATTTGTTTCTATTTATTTATATTTATGTTTATTTATATATTTATTTCTATTTTTATATATTTATATTTATATTTATATTTATTTATGTTTTTTGTGCCTCCCGCAGATCGAGAACTCTGCAGAGGAGTTTGCTCTGTACATGGTGCACACGAGTGGAGGTGAGAGCCCAAATCACCCTGGGTGTGCGTGCCCCAGACCCCAAATTTTGGGTGCCCCAAACCCCTGGGTGTGAGTGCCCCAAACCCCAAATTTTGGGTGTCCCACACCCCAAATTTTGAGTGCCCCAAACCCCAAATTTTGGGTGCCCCAAATCCCAAATTTTGGGTGCCCCACACCCCTGTGTTTAAGTTCCCCAAACCCCAAATTTTGAGTGCCCCAAACCCCAAATTCTGAGTGCCCCACACCCCAAATTTGAGTGCCCCAAACCCCAAATTTGAGTGCCCCAAACCCCAAATTCTGAGTGCCCCAAACCCCAAATTTGAGTGCCCCAAACCCCAAATTTGGGTGCCCCACACCCCAGATTTTCGCGTGGCGCTGACCCCGCGGCTCTGGCGTTGCAGAGAAGCAGAAGCTGCGCAGCAGCGATTTCCCCCTGCTCGCCCGCATCCTGCAGGGCCCCTGCGAGCAGGTGTCCAAGGTGTTCCTCATGGAGAAGGACCAGGTGGAAGAGGTCACCTACGACGTGAGTGTCACCCTCAGGCTGGGAAAAACCCCGGGATCGCAGGATCACGGAGCGCTTCGGGTTGGGAAGGACCTTAAACCTCACCCAGAGCCGAGGCAGGGACAGCTCCCGCTGTCCTGGGTGGCTCCAAGCCCCTTCCAACCTGGCCTGGATCCAGGAGATTTTTTGGGAATTCCATCCCAGCCCCTCCCTGCCCTCACAGTGAAGGATTTATCCCAAATGAACTCGTTGGAGCTGCTCTGCTCCATGAAAATCCCGATCCTGCAGGAAATTCCTTGTTGTGCCATCCCCAATCTGAGCACGGAGCAGCGATTTCAGCTTTTGGTGGAATTGTTTTTCCAGGCTCTCTTGTGCCATCTGCAGCTCCCCAGGCCCTGAAATCCCGACAATTTCAGTCGAAATTTTCAATTTTGGGGTGAATTTGGGCTTAAGCAGCTCTGGGGACGCTCAGACAGAGCTGAATTAAAATAAATAAACCTTAGGAGGATCTTTTTTCCAATGATTATCCAGCTCTCGCTTGTTCGCAGCGCCTGATGGCCACAAACATCATTTTTTTTAGGGTTTGCCGCAGGATTTTGGGATTTTTGGTTAAATCTGAGGAGAGGATGAAGGGGTGGGTCAACTCATCACCCTCTTCACCATTTCCTGCTGCTCCTCTCCCACCCAGGTCGCCCAGTACATCAAATTCGAGATGCCCATCCTCAGGAGCTTCATCCAGAAGCTGGAGGAGGAGGAGGATCGGGAGGTGAAGAAGCTGAAGCACAAGTGCGTGGGGCTGGGGGGACGCTGGGAGGGAAGGACATTCCTGCGGGGGCTGCTTGGGTCTCCCCAAAAAAATCCTCATTTGTGGGGTTTGCGTTATTTCTTGGAGTCTGAGGAGTTCCCTTTGTTGTGCTGTGCCTCCTCCAGATATTCCATCCTGCGGCTGATGATCGAGCAGAGGCTGGAGGAGATTTCCGAGGGCCCCACGGCGATGTGAGCGTCCGTGGGATGCTCGGCACCGAATTCCCAATCCCAAAATCTCCTGAATTCCCAATCCCCAAATCTCCTGAATTCCATCCCAAAATCTCCTGAATTCCAA
>NC_031790.1:699717-702675 GCF_001522545.3 Parus major
TCCCAGAGAAGTTCCACGAGGAGAAACACCTCCAGATTTCCCGATTTTTGGGGGAATATTTGGCTGTTTTGGGATAGTTTTGGGCTTAGGGATTGTTTTGGGCTCAGCTCCACGCCCCGTTATCCCTCCCAGGCAGGAGGGGCAGGACTGGGCGCTGATCCCAGCGGGAAAAGCTGGGATTGAGCTGGATCCACGCTGGGGTAAGAGCAGCAACATCACAATTCTGGGGGAAAAACAGCAAAAATCGGGTGTGGAAAGAGGAAAAAAATTCAATTTGTTTAGCACAAAGTTCAGCTGGAGGTTGGGATGGGAAGGGCTTCACCCTGGAGGGTGAGCACTGAATTTAAATTTAATTTAAATCCCCTAAAAGGGGGAAAATCGGGAGGGAAAATTCCTTTTTGTGGGATTTTCCAGCTGGTTTTGGGGTGGAAGGGGGACATTTCTCTGAGCTTTATTTAAAATAACCCCAAGAGCTGGAGGAGAGGGGCAGGAAAAGGAGGAAAATTAAATTAATGAAGGTGGATTTTAATTTTTGGAGAGGGATCAGGCAGGCCTGGCACCTTCTAGAGGGGCAGGAAAAGGAGGAAAATGAAAATAATAAAGGCAAATTTTGATTTTTGAAGCTCTGGGTTTGGAAAGGGGTGGGAAAAGGAGGAAAATGAAATGAATAAAGGCAAATTTTGATTTTTGGAGAGGGATCAGGCAGGCCTGGAACCTTCCAGAGGGGCAGAAAAAGGAAGAAAATTAAATTAATAAAGGCAAATTTTGATTTTTGAAGCTCTGAGCTTGGAAAGGGGTAGGAAAAGGAAGAAAATGAAAAGAATAAAGGCAAATTTTGATTTTTGGAGAGGGATCAGGCAGGCCTGGCAGCTTCCAGCGGGGAGGGAATCGCTGACACGGCCGCGGCTCAGGGCCAGGGGGGCTCTGTTTTGTTAAATCCTTTTGTCCCCGGCTCTTTTGGGGATGATTTTGGCTCAGCAGCTTCAGCACAAAGAGTTTGTTTGCTCAGCCCCAGCACAATCCCATCCCCGGGCTGGGGGATTGAGGGAATTTGGGGAATTTTTGCCCACCCTCGCTGAGTGTGGGGTGAGGTTAAAGCAGCCTGGGATGCTTTAAATGACAGAATTTGATTTAATGATTAATTTTGAATTTAATAAGTCGAGGAAGGGACGTTAAAGATCAGCCAGGCCTTTGTTATGGGCAGCGACAGCTTCCACTGGAATGTGTTAATTATCATTAAAAAATTAACTACCATTATTAAAAAGGTAATATATAGAAATAGGGATAAACACATAAAAATAGAGTAAATATCATAAAACAACATATAAAAAATAAATATTATATATACATATTATATATAAATATATATAATAGATACTATATATAATAAAATATAATAATATATAATATACTATATATAATAATAAAAATATAATAAAACAATACAATATTAATATAATAATATCATACTATAATATAGTATATAGCATGATATATATATATATAGCATGATATAATATATCATATATATAATGATATCATGTATATAAATGATATAATATTATATCACATATATATAAATAATGATATATGTAACACAACATTATATATTATATATTAATGGTCACTATTAGAAATTATTGGTTATTGATCACATATTTTAATAACGTTTAATAATATTTAAAACCCGGTGGTCCCGGTTCTGCTGTCCTGGTGGTCCTGGTGGTCCCGGTCCCGCTGTCCTGCTGTCCCGGGGGTCCCGATGTCCCGGTGGTCCCGGTTCCGGTGTCCCGGTGTCCCGGTGGTCCCGGTCCCGCTGTCCCGGAGGTCCCAGTTCTGCTGTCCCCGGGGTCCCGCTGTCCCGGTGGTCCCGGTGGTCCCGGCTCTGCTGTCCCGGTGGTTCCGGTGGTCCCGGTGGTCCCGGCTCTGCTGTCCCGGGGTTCCCGGTGGTCCCGGGGGTCCCGGTGGTCCCGGTCCCGCTGTCCCGGTGGTCCCGGTGGTCCCGGTCCCGCTGTCCCGGGGTTCCCGGGGTTCCCGGTGGTCCCGGTGGTCCCGGTCCCGCTGTCCCGGGGTTCCCGGTGGTCCCGGTGGTCCCGGCTCTCACGCCCCCGTTGCTCCGCAGGTCGGGCAGGATGCGGCCCCTGGACCACGCTCGCCGCTGGGCTCTGCTGCTGCTGCTGCTGCTCGCCCTCCTCAGCCACGCTGCCGGCGGTCGCCGCGGGGCCGGCGGGAGGAGCCCCGGGCCCGGGGGGCTCCGCGGGGGTTTCCGCTCCGTGTCCCGAGGAGGGGGCGCCCCGGGCCGCGGCTCCAAGGTGGCCGGAGCCATCGCGGCCGGAGCCGCCGCGGGCTACGGGATGGGGCTGCTGGGTCGCCCGCGGCCGTCCCGCCTGGGTCACGGCGTCCCTGCGGCTCGGCAGCCTCCCCCTTCGGGGGGCTTCCACTCCGGGGGCTGGCCCGAGCTGGGGGGAAAGCGGGGACCCCCCAGCGGAGCCCCCGGGCTGCGGAGAGCGGGGATCGGGCTCGCCCTGCTGCTGGCGTCGGGCTCCTGCCTCGTCAGCCACGGGCTGCAGCGCTGAGGGGCGCACCGAGACCCCCGGGCGGGCCCCGCCGGCCGCTCGGAGAGAACTGAATTTCCTGGGAGATTGGATGTGGCTTGGGGAGGTGCGAGAGGAGCTCTCGGCCGGCAGCCGGAGCTGGGCAACCGGGCCGGGGCTCACCGGGAGCCCGCGGGCGGATCCTGCGAGCCCCAGCTGGGAAACGATGGATCCTGAGTGTCTCAGCCGGGAAACGATGGATCCTGCGAGCCCCAGCCGGGATCCTGCAAGCCCCAGCCGGGAACCGATGGATCCTGCGAGCCCCAGCTGGGAAACGATGGATCCTGAGAGCTCCAGACGGGAAACGATGGATCCTGAGTGTCTCAGCCGGGATCCTGAGAGCTCCAGCCGGGATCCTGAGAGC
>NC_031790.1:703010-706241 GCF_001522545.3 Parus major
CAAAGCCGGCCCTGCAAGGACCTGTGGAAAGCGGCACCGCCCGGCTCTGCCTTCCCGTGTCACGGCTGTGCCAAAAAACGCTCCTTTCCCCCCAGAAGAGCGCTGGGACTCGCGGGGAGGGGGATGCGGGGCTTGGAAACGGAGCCCTCCGCCTTGCAATAAAGTTTGGCCTTGAGGCATCCTCTGATTTTAACCAAATCCATCGTTTTTAGCACTGGGAGCCGCGCAGGGAATGGGAATCTCCGGGAGAGGCCGCCTGAGGGCAAACCCTGCTCGGTCCCATCCCTCTGGCTTTGATCTGATCATTCCCAACCCCTGATATCCCAATTTTCAGCATTCCCTGCCCAAAACGCACCCAGCTCTTGGACTGAGCCTCGGGTTTGTCAGAGAGGAGACAAATCCTGCGTGGAATAAATGAAAAGGAGCGGTGGTTTTGGGAAGGAATTCCTCCCTGGGAGGGTGGGGAGGAGCTGGGAGGGAATTCCCAGAGCCTGGATCCTCGGGAATGCCCCAAACTGGGAGGGAATTCCCAGAGCCTGGATCCTCGGGAATGCCCCAAACTGGGAGGGAATTCCCAGAGCCTGGATCCCCGGGAATGCCCCAAACTGGGAGGGAATTCCCAGAGCCTGGATCCTCGGGAATGCCCCAAACTGGGAGGGAATTCCCAGAGCCTGGATCCCCGGGAATGCCCCAAACTGGGAGGGAATTCCCAGAGCCTGGACGGGAGGTGGAGCTGTCGGTCCGGGATGGAACCAGCCCCGGGTGAGCTCTGCGCTCCTGCTTTGCATCCCAAACCTCTAAATCAGAATATTCCTCCTCCAAACTGGGCAGCCGTGCGCCAAAATTCCGCTTTTTACGGCTTTTTTTCCAGCCAGAAAAAAAGGATTCAGTTGTTCTGCCTGGATCGGGGGTGTTTATGCGTGGGGAGAGATTTGGAGAAGTGTCTTAAAAAGCAACCTCAGATTTTATTGTATTTACACTTTGGGGGGGATTTAGTAAATCAGAAAGTCTCCCCATCCTCGCTCCTTGCACGGCTCCAGGATTTGGAGTGTTTAGCTAATAATTAATTAATTTCTCTGCTTCGGCAGCTCACTGCAGGGGGCCCAGGGGAGATCTTTGATCCCTTAAAGGACACAGAAGTTCAGAGCGTGTCACCCTCCCCAGAGCCAGGAAAATTCTGAGTTTTGGCTCCAAAAATCACAAAAAAATCCCGTTCTGGGTTAAAAAAACCCCAGGATCCTGCCTGTGCAGGGAGGGAAATGTCATTTTTTAATTTCTGGGAGTATTGTCAATGTGTTGGCCGTGGTTGGGAGGGAGGGAGTTGAAGATGGGAGTTTTGGGGTTAAAAATGGGGAATTTATAATTTTGCTGCTGCTGAGGTCAAACCGTCCCCAGGGGAGTTCACAGTGCAAGTGCTGGGAGCCTCTTCCTGGAAATATCCATGAGTTCATCTCGGGAAATAAGGGGGTTTCTTTCTTCATTCTTTTTTTCCCTATTTTTGGACAGAATGAAGCTTTGTCCTTCCTTCTTTTAGGGAAATTTCTCCTCCAGCCTCGGGGCTGCAGCTTTGTCAGAGCAGGGACTGCTGGAGGAGGGCTCCTCTGGTCGTGAAATGCAAAATAAATGGAAATAAATCCCATGGAGATCCATTCCCATCGAGCCTGGGCTGACCCCCAGCTCCAGGGGGGATTCTGCCCCCCTCGGCCCCGCTCAGGTGAGACCGCACCTGGAGGATGTGGACCCGTAATTAAATTGTCCAGGATCCCTTCATTAAATTGCCCAGGATCCCATAATTAAGTGTCCAGGATCCCATAATTAAGTTGCCCAGGATCCCATAGTTAAATTACCCAGGATCCCATAATTAATTGCCCAGGATCCCATAATTAAATTGCTCAGGATCCCATAATTAAATGCCCAGGATCCCATAATTAAATTGCCCAGGATCTCACAATTAAATGTCCAGGATCCCATGATTATGTTGCCCAGGATCCCATAATTAAGTGCTCAAGATCCCATAATTAAATTGCCCAGGATCCCATAATTAAATTGCCCAGGATCCCATGATTAAATTGCCCAGGATCCCTTAATTAATTTGCCCAGGATCCCATAATCAAATTGCCCAGGATCTCACAATTAAATGCCCAGGATCCCATAATTAAATGCCCAGGATCCCATAATTAAGTTGTCCAGGATCCCATAATTAAGTGCCCAGGATCCCATAGTTAAATTGTCCAGTATTCCATAATTAATTGCCCAGAATCCCATAATTAATTTTTCCAGGATCCCATAATTAAATTGTCCAGGATCCCATAATTAAATTGCCCACGATCCCATGATTAAGTGTCCAGGATCCCATAATTAAATTGCTCATGATCCCATAATTAAGTTGCCCAGGATCCCATAATTAAATTGCCCAGGATCCCATAATTAAATGCCCAGGATCCCATAGTTAAATTGTCCAGTATCCCATAATTAATTGCCCAGGATCCCATAATTAATTGCCCAGGATCCCATAATTAATTGCCCAGGATCCCATAATTAAGCAGGGCTTGGGTCAGGCTTAACGCCACTGAAACAGCAAATGTAAAAATTCCTTTATTAGACAGAAACGGAAATTAGACAGAAATTAGAAAACACTTCTTGGAATGCAGCAAAACCATGGTGGGGAGCAGGGGAGGGGGAAAAATTCACGGGGATTTTGGGGTCCTGGAAGGGAACAAAAGCTCCCTCGGGCCGGGAAATGGGGACAGGGAGGGCGGAAAATGCGGGAAATTCGGGAAATTCGGAAAACGCGGAAAATGCGGGGAATTCGGGAAAATTCGGAAAACGCAGGAAATGCGGGAAATTCGGGAAATTCGGAAAAAGCCGCTTCTGTTTTGCGGCACAAAGGAGGCTCCCGGGCACCTTGGCTTGATCCTTTTTAATTCGTAGCAGAGGTGGAACATTCCAGAAAAGGCTCAGCGCGGTAAATCCCGGGATTTTTTTACAAAACATCCGCGTGTCACAAAGCCCTGCTCTTCCCGTGGTTATCCTGCAAGATTTCTTTTCTCTCCATTTATTTATATTTATATATATTTTTATGTGATATATATAGAATTAATCTTCACTTAGCGTACACAGGTGCAAAAAAAAAAAAAGAGGGATAAAAATCTTGTTTAGGAGAGTGTTATTCAGTGCCTTGCAATAAAAATGAAAATGAAAATGAAAATAAAATAAAAGTAAAGATTAAAA
>NC_031790.1:709096-713826 GCF_001522545.3 Parus major
CCATGGATGGTCCCAGGCCATGGATGATCCCAGGCCATGGATGATCCCATGGATGATCCCAGGCCATGGATGATGATCCCATGGATGGTCCCAGGCCATGGATGGTCCCAGGCCTGGGATCAGCCATGGAATCCCGGCCCAGGAGCCGCTCCCCTCCCAGCACAATCCACAGCCGAGCTGCAAATCCTTTGGAATGCCCTCTGGAAAACCCTTCCCAAGCTGTGAAACCCCTCTGGACACCGAGCTGCTGCTCCCCCGTGTTTGATGCGCGAGTGCAGCGATAAAAAAGCGTTTTCCATCCTTCCCGAGGCCGGGCTCTCCTCCAGAATCGCCCCTGGAGCGCCCTGGGTGTGCGAGGACATCCCTGGATTCTGCCCCGTGGTACAACAGAAACATCAAAATCCATTTGGGTCCTAAATTTGGGGGTTTTTGCAGAGATTAAGGAGCAGCTCCCTGCAGAATCATCCCAGGAATAATCTGAGCGCAGGCAGGAGATGCTGAACCCTCCTGAGCCGCTCTCAACAACCAAAAAAAAACCCTGGATAAACCAGAAATCCTTCTGTTGCCAGCTGGACATGGCTTTGTGGGCCTCAAAAAGCAGATTCACCTCTTTGAGCTCCTAAATTACGCTTTTTCTCCCCTTTTCCCCCCAAAATAATCTGGTTTTGTGCCCAGAAAGGTTTGAATTTGAGCTCCGTGGTTTGGGTGGGATCGCCAGCAGGCCCCTGAATAAAATCGCGGGGGAGCTGCACCATCCTGGTGATGGAATTCCAGGCTTGGCACTGCCGGCTCATGGAAAAATCTGGGCTCTGGAGCCTTCCTCACCCTCAGCACCCACCCGCTGGGGGCAGGGATGAGATCAGGGGGGTTAAAAATAGCCAAAAAGGCAGGGAAAAAACACCCGGCTCCTCGGGAAAACGAAAAAACCGAGGAGGAAAAGGCAGAAAATTCGGTCTGAAAGTGAATTTTAAATTCTGGGGGTTTTTTTCCCCCCTCGTTGTTGCAAAATGGGAGAGAGAATCCTGGATAAGAGGGGTTCAAATCACATTTATTAAAGAAATCCCAGGGCTGGAGGTTGACTCAGAATTCTCGGAATATCACAGCGCTGAGCTGCTCCTCTAATTACCCTCCGAGTTCTGATAAACAGGGCACTAATTAGCCAGCGAGGAGCTTCTAAATTAATGAGTCGCTGATGGGGATCAGGAGCTGCTTCCTGGGAATCCGGGATTTTCTCCCAGAAATAAAAAAAATAAATCCCAGGTTTTTATTTTCCGAGGAGAAAAGCTGGGATCTTCTCTCTGCTCAGAAATTCTCTTCATGGCCTGACCATGACATTAATATTAATATTAAATTATAGATGGAAAATCTTCACAGGGAAATTTTTTATATATTTTTTTTTCCTGATTATTTCAAACCTTCCTGGCCCAAATTCGCCCTCCCGGTGGGTGCTGGAAATGAGGAATTAATTGAGGTTTTTTTGTGCCGGAGCTGGAGGAACTCTGCGGAAAATGGAGGCTGCCAGGAGCCATCGCAAGCAGCAATTACGTGCTTGGCAAAGGAGGAGGTTTTTGGTTTTGGAAACACCAAAATATCCCTGGAAATAACCTTGGGAAGGCCCCCGGGCAAGGAGGGGAAGGTGGAGGTGGGAAGATGCTCGGGGATGGGGGCGGCCGGACCCTCCTGGAGATGCTGGGGGTGAAAATTCCGGCCTGAAAACTCGAAATAAAATGGGAATTTCCCAGAAAATGTCACCTCTGGGTGTAGAAACCCCCCTTTTCTCTTTCGCTTCCGCTGGAAAAGACAAAACCTCGGAGAAGAAACCCCCCGCCAGCGCGGAGTAAACGCTGAGTAAACAAGGAGCGGGGAGAAGCAGCGCTCTGCCTCTTAAGGAACCGCTGGAAAATCAATTTTTAGGCTGTCAGGGCAGGGAAAGAGGCAGCCCCGCATCCCTCGGGCTCCAAAACCCCCCCGAGCTCTGGGTTTATCCCTCCCCGAGCCCCCTTTTCCCTCTTTTCCCCGGCACTCACCGGCTGGGAAGGCGCTGCCGCTCGCTCCGAGGTGATTCAGCCCCGGAGCTCCGCGCAGGAATAAATAAATCGAGAGAGGGAGGAGCGGAGCGGCAGAGCCCGGCCCCGCTCAGCCCGGCCGGCGNAAAATAAAAATAAATGAGATATTGAATCGAGCTCAAGCGCAGCGCCACGGATGTTACAGCTACTCCCCAGCCCAGCATCGACACAAGAAGCAAGAATTTCACCCGTTGCTTCCACAGGGCAAAGGAATTACTCACAAAAGTGATTATTTTTTAAAGCATCTCCCTTCCCAGGCCGTTTTTTCCCGATGCTGATTGCTGTACCAGCGTGGTGTGGCCAATTCCAGTCTCTTGCTATGAGCTTGACCCCCCCTGAGAATCCTTTTTGCTGCATTTTAACGTCCTTTAGGTCCAGGTGTTGAAGTATGAACGTGACTTGTCACCTGGAGCATCCAAAATAGCTATTTTTGGGTTTTAACACCGTTTTGGGGGTGTTCGGAGCATTCAGCAGTGTTTTAAAAAGCCTCTGAAGCGTGACTGGTGCTTGAGCCTCGCCGTGGTGTGGGGTGAAAAATGGATTTATTTTGGTGTGGTGCTGCAGGGCCTGCGCGGGGAAGCGTTATTTTTCACAATTAAAAGGTTCTAATTGCAACAATTACAAGAAACTAATTGCAAGAAACCCCGTGGCCGCTCAGAAACCCCTCTGAGACCCCCCAGAGGTGCCCCAGGGGAAGGGGGCGCGGGGGCAGCGGGATTGGGGTGAGACCAAACCCCGCCTGTTAACCAAGAGAACTCTTGGGGTGCCGAGGAGAGCTCCCCTCTCGGGGTGACCCCCAGGAGGAGGAGGAGGAGGATGAGGAGGAGGTGAAGGCCGCTCTTTTGGGCTCCAGCGCCGTCCTGAGCACGCGTTTGGGGCAGAAAAGTGAAATTTCCATCCCATCTCCTCAACCGCGGAGGCGCCGGGGGGGCTCCTCACCGTAAAAACAACCGCAAGCGACAACGGGGTCACGACGGGCGACACCGGGGAGCCACGGGGAGCTCTAGTGCAGGGCGAAGAGGACGAGGAGCAGCAGGGCGGGCAGCGAGGCGTCGGCCAGGCGAGGCCGGATGCCCGAGGCCAGGCGGTACTCCTGGTACTGCTGGATGCACATCTCGCGGATCACCTTGGTCACCACGCGCGTCTCCAGCTCTGCCTCCGTCTGGTTGGCGGCGGCGCCGGGCTCCGAGGCGTTCCTGCGGGCGGCGGGGCCGATGTTGTGCTCGGTGACGGTGATGTTGAAGCAGTCGGCCACGAAGACGTCCTGCGGCACCGGCCCGCGGTAGTCGCGGTAGTAGACCTGGTTGGGGTAGCGCGCGGCGTTCTCGTTCCACCAGCGGTACTCGTCGGGGCTGTCGAAGCGGTAGTGCATCCCCGACATCACCCGGCCCATGGCGTAGCCCCCCAGGCCCCCCACCACGGCGCCCGCCGCCGCCGCCCCCGCCACGTGCTTGAAGTTGGTCTTGGGCTTGGGCGCCTTCCAAGGCTTCTGGTGGTAGCTACCCCCGCTGGACGGGTTGTAGCCCTGGCCCCAGCCCGGGTAGCCGGGGTTGTGGGGGTAGCCGGGGTTGTGGGGGTAGCCGGGGTTGTGGGGGTAGCCCGGGTTGTGGGGGTAGCCGGGGTTTTGGGGGTAGCCGGGCTGGCGGGGGTAGCTGGGCTGGCGGTGGCTCCCCGTGCCCCAGCCGCCCCCGCTGGGTTTGCCTTTGCCCTTCTTGCAGGAGGCCAGGTGGGCGCAGAGGCCGAGGAGCAGCAGCAGCAGCAGGCAGCGGGTGCCGAGGAGCCTGGCCATGGCTGTGGGGACAAGGACAGCGTCAGGGCACGGCTGAGACCCCCCCGGGATCCACCCAAAACACCTCTGGGACCTCCAGTCCAGCTGCGGAACAAACGGCCCTGGGCTAAATGTGTGATTGTGCCCACCCACAATGCATTGATTTATACATAAATGTAAAATATTTCACCTTTTAGAGATATAAAATACATAGAGAGATATATAGGTAGGTATATAGATCTATAGATGTAGCTATATATATAAAATATATAGATATATCTATATACCTATCTATATACCTATTTATTTTATATATAGATACATCTATATATTTATACACCACGACCTGGGACCATCCATGGCCTGGGACCATCCATGGCCTGGGATCATCCATGGCTTTGGATCCATGGGATCATCCATGGCCTGGGATCATCCATGGCCTGGGACCATCCATGGCTTTGGATCCATGGGATCATCCACAACCTGGGACCATCCATGACCTGGGAGCATCCATAACCCCAGCGTTCACTGCTCCCATTCCGATATCTCCCACGGGCAGGGCCAGCAAGGCTGGAATCCCGGCCCAGGAGCCGTCGTGGATGATCCCATGGATGGTCCCAGGCCATGGATGGTCCCAGGCCATGGATGATCCCATGGATGGTCCCAGGCCATGGATGGTCCCAGCCCATGGATGATCCCATGGATGGTCCCAGGCCATGGATGGTCCCAGGCCATGGATGGTCCCAGGCCATGGATGATCCCAGGCCATGGATGGTCCCAGGCCATGGATGGTCCCAGGCCATGGATGATCCCAGGCCATGGATGATCCCATGGATGATCCCAGGCCATGGATGATGATCCCATGGATGGTCCCAGGCCATGGATGGTCCCAGGCC
>NC_031790.1:717273-720125 GCF_001522545.3 Parus major
ATTCCATTACTCACTGCTGCCAGGAAAAGCGGAATATTTTCCCTTGGAAAGGGGAACGGATGAGGCACAGGGAGAATTTGCCTTTATTTCTTTTCCTTTCTTTTTCTTTTTCTTTTTCTTTTTCTTTTTCTTTTTCTTTTTCTTTTTTTTTATTTTTATTTTTATTTTTATTTTTTCCTTCTTTTTCTTCTTCTTCTTTTTCTTCTTCTTTTTTTTTTCATTTTTTTTCTTTTTCTTTTTCTTTTTCTTTTTCTTTTTCTTTTTCTTTTTTTTATTATATAATATATTAGATGTATAATTATAATATATATTATATATTATAAAAGATAATATATAATCTCTTTAATAAATATTAATATTTAATAATAATATTTAATAAGATTATTAAATATCAAATCTGGGCCTGCAAGGGGAAGTTTCCCATGAGGAGAAGGAGCCAGAAAAGGAGGAGGAGGAGCCCAGGGGAGGCTCTGAGGATGCTCAGGATGCTCCTGCGGGGTTGCCATGGACACGGCGCCGTTGCCATGGCTACGGAGGGATGCGAGGGATGCAGGAACGTTCTGGAAATAAATCCCAAGGATTTATCCAGGGATAACAGCTGGAATCCAGCTGCAGCAGGAAGGCAGCTGGGATTCCAAATGCTTTTATCAGGAAAATTCTGATTTAGTTTGGAAAAAACGTCATTTTTAAAATTTTTTTTGAATTATAATATATATGATATATATATAAAATATAATATATAATATATATAATGTATAATATATATAATATATATCATATATATTATATAATATATGTAATATACATTATATATAATATATATAATATTGTGTGTATATATATAATATACAATATAATACACAATATAATATACAATATATATTCATAATATAATATATAATATAATATATAATATACAATATATAATATATACAAAATATAATATATATTATATAATATATAATTTAATGTACAATATAATGTACAATATATATATACATAATATAATAAATATAATATAATATACAATACACTATAAAATATATATACATTAGATATATAATATAATATACAATATACAATATATATACAAAATATAATATATATTATATAATATGCGATATAATATACAATAATTAATATACATATATATACATTATATAATAAATATATAATATAATATACAATGTAATATACTATATATATACACATAATATAATATATATAATATATTTTATATATTTATATTTATATTTATATTTGTAATTGTATTTATATTTATATTTACATTTACATGTATATTTATATTTACATTTATATTTACATTTATATTTACATTTATATTTACATTTATATTTATATTTGTAATTGTATTTATATTTACATTTACATGTATATATATATATATTTACGTTTATATTTACATTTTTATTTTTAGTTTTAGTTTTAGTTTTATTTTTATCTTTATTTTTATTTTTATTTTTATTTATTTATAATTTTATTTTATCTATAAAAAAAGAACATTTTGGGGATTTAATTCTGAACTCTCCAGGGTTTTGTGCCTCAACTTCCTGAGCTGTTTTTAGGGAATAATGACAAAAACAGATGGAAAAGGTCACGGATCCTTTTTGTGCTGTTGGTTGAAAATAAAACTGGGAGAAAAATGAGAGGAAATGGGAAAAGAATGGAAAAATGGAATTTTGATATAATTCCAGGAATATCCTGGCCAGGCTTTTCCTGCTTTTCTCAGCAGGAACAAAGAGGAAAAATTTGTGTCCTGAAATTGGAATTGGTGGGGGAGCAAAACTGCCTCTTAATTATTGATAATTAAGGAATTAATTGATTATTTGTTGTTTAAATTGAATATTTAGGAATTATTTGATTATTTGTTGTTTAAATTGATTGTTTAGGGATTAATTATTTGCTGTTTAAGTTGATTATTTGGGAATTATTTGGGAAAAAAAACCTCAAAAATTCAGATTCAGATAAACTGAGATGGAAAAAAATCCTCAAAAATTCAGATCCAGATAAATTGAGATGGAAAAAATTAAAAATCACAGATCCAGATAAATTGAGACAGAAAAAATCCTCAAAAATTCAGATTCAGATAAACTGATATTGGAATAAATTAAAAATCACAGATCCAGATAAATTGAGGTGGAAAAAAATCCTCAAAAATTAAAATCCAGATAAATTGAGATGCTGGAATTTCCACTCCTTAAATCCATTTGGAATAATCTTTTTTGCAATCCTGACCTCTGCAGGCTGAGGAGCTGCTGGAACCCAGCCGGTTTTGGGCAGAAATAATTGAAATAATTCATGAGCCGGGTGGTTTTTAATGCTGTGGGCAGGAAATAATAATTTTAATTTAATAATCCATGAAAATACGGAGTTTGGGGGAAGGGAATCCTCATTTGGGGGGGATCCACGAGCTCCTGGATGGAATTTGTGAATCATTTTGTGAAAGCAGCGGAGGAAGGAGCAGGAATTTGGAATAAGGAAAAGGAATTCGGAATAATGAAACAAAGAATAATGAAAAATAGGAATTTTCTGCTGGAAAAACTGGGAGATAAAAGCCGGGATTTCCTTGGGATGGGGAGGGGTCAGGATGGTTTTTTTAATGTTTTCATTTCCAAACCCTCCCACCCCTGCAGCCCCAGCGAGCCCCCAACTCTAATTATTAATCTCTAATTATTAATTTTTAATGAAGAGCAGCTGGAGGGCAGCACTGCAGGCGGTGGGAGGGGGTTTGGTGCCGGTTATTGTGGGGTGGGGGTCCCATGGGGCACTGCCAGGGGGTCGGGCCATCCCTGTCCTCAGTCCCGGAGCCCCCAGACCCAGTTCTGGCACCC
>NC_031790.1:722357-735944 GCF_001522545.3 Parus major
CCTCTCTCCAGCCACCTCCGGGCTAACATCGGCTGGGAAATGAGGCCGAGGGCTCCCCGTTCCCTCTTGCATCTCCCCGTTCTCCCTCTTTCCTCCCTCTCCGGGGAATTCTGCTTCCTCCAGCCCTGCCTCACCTGCCGGAGGATCTGCTG
Organism: Parus major; assembly: GCF_001522545.3. Taxonomy (NCBI): domain Eukaryota; kingdom Metazoa; phylum Chordata; class Aves; order Passeriformes; family Paridae; genus Parus; species Parus major. Next base: position 722,510 of record NC_031790.1, read on the forward strand.
GGCTTGCACGGGCAGCCGGGCTTCCACGGACGCCGTGGTGGCCAGAGTCCTCCTCAGGCGCTCCTGGGGAAGCACAGGGAGGGCAGAGCATCCTTAGGGCCCGGAGCAGGGATAGAGGGATGTGCCCCGAGCAGGAAAACCCCTTTGCGGGGGGATTTCTGATTTGCAGCACCGAATCTAATCACTAAATAAGCAGACCGGTTCTCCTGGCTGGCGTTTTCCTGGCTCTGCCATCACCCTGTAACTGATTTTGGGGGTTTTTTTTGGCAGAGGGAACCCATGGGGCACCACAGGGTTTATTCTGGTTTACTTATTTATTTTAATATTATCTCCTGGCTGGCGTTTTCCTGGCTCTGCCATCACCCTGTAACTGATTTTGGGGTTTTTTTTTGGCAGAAGGAACCCATGGGGCACCACAGGGTTTATTTTGGGGGGCTGGAAGAGACTCGCGGGTACCTTGAGGTGCGGTGCCAAGCGGGAGAGGAACCGGACGCTTTCCCCCAGCTTTGCCTGTGGGAGAGGGAGGTGAGAAAGGCTCAGAAACCTCTTTGTCCCCTTCAAGGCGGTGCCAGCTGCCACCAACCCGGCAGGGACTCACCACCAAAGCCTCCTGCGACTGCACCGTGGAGTTCTGCATGTGCCACAGCGCCCGCGCCTCCTCTGCGAGCCTCCCGGCCACCGTGCGGTTCCTCTGCGGGCACAGCGGGCTGAGCACGGCCCCGGGGCCACCGGGGGCTCCCCCGCCGCTCGCCCCGCCGCTCGCCCCGCCGCTCACCTGCATTTTCTGCAGCCCCTCCAGGTTCCTGGCCAAACCGGGCAGGCTGGTCTGCACCACCGGGTTTTTCATCTGCGGGAAAAAGGAGTCGGGGGGTGCCCCAAACGCGGTCCCCGGTGTGGGGCACGTCCCGCAGAGGGCTCCGAGCATCCCTCACCTCCTCCTGGAAGCGCCCGTAGTCCACCTCGTCCACCCCGCTGCGGGCGAAGCTCTCCAGGTCCTGCCTGCCCTCGCTGCGGAGGAGCCTCACGTCCCCCAGGTTGGCCGTGAAGTCGCCCAGGCGTTTTTGGAAGTCAGCCGTGTACTGTGAGGGTCGCACGAGGGGCTCTGAGGGGCTCCCAGCACGCCCAGTAAAGCTCTGGTGGCCCCCGTGCCGCTCCCAGCAGCTCCGGCTGGAGCCAGCCCCTCACCTTGGGGGTTTTCAGGTGCTCATCCAGCTCGTAGGAGCTGTGGAGCTGCAGAACCTCCCAGAGCCCCGCGCCGCTCTTGCACTCCCTGGAAGGCAGAGGGACATGGGCAGAGCCATCCCAAATCCAGCCTGGCAGCACGGGGAGAGCTCCAGCGGCGCTCACCGGTACGCGGAGCTGAGGTTGGAGTCCCTCCTGAGGTTGAGCTGCTGGGTGAGGTTCATGGAGGGCGGGAGGTTCCCGGGGGTGTCGATGAACTGCGCCAAAAAAGAGGGAAAACGGCTCGGGGTAAGGGACAGGCGCTCCCAGCAGGAATTCTGGGGGTGCTCTGCCCTCGCTGCTGCGTCCTGGGGTAGCTCAGGACAGCCTGAAATAATTTCACCTTTATTTGGGCATCGGGCACTGCGGAGCCTCGGAGTTTGGAGGGACCTGTCCCCACCGCCATGGGGAGAATCCTGACCCCATTCCCACTCCCGCAGCCCCAAAACCCCGAGCTGCCGGCCCCAAGCGCCCCGGGGCTGCTCGAGGACCAGGGAACAGCAATTAGGAAGTGAATGAACAGCACAAAGGCAATTCCCAGCTGAAGATGCAAATCCCAAGAGATAATCCTAAACTTAATCTTCTGGTCTAGGACGGGGCTTTTCCAGTCGGGTTTAGGGGGGGACACGGAGCCCTTGGAGGTGTTTTGGTGCACGAAAGGGGAGATTTGCAGGGCGGATGTGTGGCCACACACCTTATAAATCTCCTGGTTGACCCAATTCCTGCAAACCAGCGTCTGGATGTTGCCCCCGACCAGGAAGGTGGCGAAAACCAGGAGGATGAGGAGCCAGGAGAACAGGAAAGCCAAGCCCACGCCGCTGGAAGAGGGAGAAGAGGCGGCGGTGGTGGCTTTGCAGAGCCGAGCAGGCAGGAAGGGACCTGCCCGTCCAGCTGCAGCCCCGCGGCTCCTTCCCGAGCCCGGGCACGCCGGGCTGGGCACAGCCCTGCGAGCGGGGTGTGCCGAGCTGCCACATCCAGGCAGGAGCAGCTTCTCCCAAACCTGCCGGCGCAGGCGGTGCCTTCAAAAGCTTTTCCGCTGGGACGGCTCCCAGTCCCTCCTTTGGCTTTGCCCGGGGTTTTTTGGGGGTGTGGGAGATGGAGGAGCCCCCCAGCATCAAGGAGAGCTTACAGCAGGAGGAATTTGGCGCCGGCTTCTGCTCGGCACTCGTAGTCGCTGGGGTCCTCCCGCTTGGAGAGGCCGTACGCCCCCAGGGCCATCCCCGTCACGTTGCAGGCGAGGATGAGGAGGATGATGGAACACAGCACCGTGCCCGCGATCCACCTGGGGTGGGGGAAAGAAGAGCAGCAGGGCACAGCCTCGAGATGCGGGGCACCTGGGGCTCGGGGACCTTCTGTGGGGCGCTGCCCGCAGGGTCACCTGTAGCGCTCGAAGCGCTCCACCTCCCGCAGGTACGGCTGGCTCCGCTGCTCCGCCTTCAGCAGCGCCTCGCTCACCGGCCGAGTGTAGTCGGGGAGGGGGAAGCCGTCGGCGATGGACTGCACCTTCTCCGCAGTGCGGGCCAAATCGCCCCGCAGATCTGCGGGGACAAGGCTGCGCTGGAGGGGTCCCTGCATCCCGTGTCCCCAAACTGGGATTCACCGCCAGCAGGGTGTCCCCACTCGCGCTGGCAGCCCCACTCACCCTGGATGACCTGCGCCATCCTCTCCACGGCCAGCTCCGGGATGGAGTTGAAGGTGCCGTTGCCCTGCGAGGAAAGAGGGGGTGCTGAGAGGCCCAGCTGCAGCTTCCCGCACTTGCTGAGCCCCCCGCTTCACCCCGACACCCCCAACCTGGCGAATCATCTCCGCAAAGTCACTTCGGGGCAGCCCGGCCAGCGCCTTCAACACCTTCTCCACCGACGGCACCTTGGGGAGGAGGAAGGAGCCCGTGAGCCCCGGGCTCGGTGGGCTCGGGAGGTGGCGGGGAGGGACCCCGAGCCCACCTTGCCGTAGTCGGCGCCCAGCTCCAGGCTCTGTGCCCTGCCCAGGACGCTGGAGCAGGAGGTGCAGCGCGGGTCGTCCAGGAGCGCGACCACGCGGCGCCTTCGTTCCCGCAGCGCCGGCTCCAGCTCGGCCCGAGCCGCCGCCAGCGCCCGCGCCGTCCTGTGCAGGATCTGTAAATGGTGCAGCGAGGTCTGTAGGTCTTAAAGAGAAAGGCCAGGGCTGGGTCATGCTGCTCCGCTCGGATCGGATCGGCTTCAGCCCCGGTGCCGGTCCAGCCGTACCTCCGGCCCGGTCCTGCAGGTCCTCCAGCGCCGCGTAGGTCACGGCCTTGAGCTGCGAGTGGATGGAGAGCCCCACGCTCCGGCTGAGCCCTGCGAGGCACCGGGGCACCGTCAGCACCTCGTGCGTCCCCGGGGCACCGTCAGCACCTCGTCCGTCCCCCGGGTCAAGCTTGGGGTGCTGCCCGGCGCCACGCTTACCGCCCAGGTCAGAGATGATCTGCTTTCGGGGCACCTCGAACTTGTCCACCACCATCTGCACGCCCTGCCAGGACAGAGGAGCCGGTCAGCCGGGGGCAGCAGCCGCCGGGAGGGGCGGGAGCCCCGCGTTGCCGTTTCCAAATCCATTTTTAATGCGGCCGCGTCACCTCCTCTCGCCTGCCCAACTATGCCCCGAGGGAAACGCGGCCAGCCCGGGCAGCGCCTGCTCGGGGACCCACCTGGGGGACATTGGCCAGGTGCTGTCGCAGCGTGCGCAGGGTGGAGGGCACAGCCCCCAGCCCCGGCTCCATCTGTCCCTTCACCCTCTGGTTGGTGACGAAGGCGCAGGTGACTCCGATCCTGCGGGGAACCGGCGGGCGGTGACGGCGCTGCCCTTAAACCACGGCTCCCCCCGCCCGCTGCGAGTTTTTTGGGGGTGATTTGGGGGACTCACAGGATGATGAGGGAGGTGAAGGACAGGCAGGCCAGCAGGCAGCGGCGGCGGCAGCCCAGCGAGCGCCGGTGGGCGCGGAGGCGACCCCCGCACCTCCGGCGGCTCCGGCAGTAGCAGAAGCACATCCCGGCCACCGGCACGGCCACGGTGAAGAGCAGAGCCACGGCGGCACAGACGACATAGCCCAGCTCGTACTGCACCACCTGAGCCACGGGAGAGCCTGGTCGGCACCTCCGCACCGAGCTCGGGGCGCTCCCGGTGCCCCGAGCCGGGTGCGAAACGTCCCCACGGGATCCCGGCTCACCTGAGACGTCCGCACCGAGCCGGGGTCGTTCAGGGCTGTCCTGAGCAGCTCTGCAAAAATCATAAATATGGCCCAGGGAAAAGAGGCCGATGTATCCCCAACCTTAATGGGGCAGCGGCACCGGGACAGAGGCAGAATCCTCTTCCCGGAGCTCTGGATTCGCTCCAGGCGCGGCGATTGCAGCCGGCGGAGCCCCGGCGGTGCCGGTACCGGTACCGGCAGCAGCGGCTCGGAGCTCACCTGTGGGCAGCGGGTTCTGCTGGATGAGGTCCAGGCAGCTCCGGACGAGGCCGTAGAGGGGATCGAGCGAGCTGGGCACGCGGTGCAGAGCCGGCACCCGGATCTCGGCGTGCCGGTCGGTGAAGCGGAGGACGCCGGTGGGACCGGAGGGGTGGCACTGCTGACCGGCAGAGCGGTGCTGCAGCAGCAGCGCCCAGGCCAGCAGCAGCCCGGCCGCCCGCATGGCTCCGGCCGTGGCGAGCAGAGAGCCGGGGGCTCCGTCAGCCTCGGAGCGGCAGGAGAGGCATCCCCGGCTCCGGACGGCTCGCTGCGGGCTGGGCTCTGCTCCGGGAAACCTGCCTGACGGGTCAGCCGCTGCTCAAAGCCCAGACGCTGCCGTGGCTTGTTCCCCCCACGGGCTGCCCGGGGCGGCTGGGCTTGGCGGGGCTGAGTGGAGGCGTCTCCCAAAAATCATCCCGGGCCTGTTTCGCAAGCCCCGGCATCCCTGAGTCACCGCCGCGGGGTCCCCGCTGTCAAAGCCCTTCCCCAAAGGCTCCCCGAGGTTTTGGGGAGAGGGACGGGGGGTGGTGAAGCCCCTGTCCTCGGGCTGGAGGGTGCCCCAGCCCACCACAGCCACCTTGGGAGGAGGGATCTGGGGTTTTGGGCATCATTTGGGGGGTGGGAAAGCCTTTGTGGGGGGATCCTCGTGTGCGGATGGGGGTCAGAATCACCCTTCGGAAAAACATCCTGAGATCTGGGGTAGCAGCAAGAAAACAAAACGAGGAGCAACACGTGGAGAGGGACCCCCGAGCCCGCTCCGGCCGGGTGTGAGACGAATTTTCCACCCTCAGCCAGCGCCAGTCTCACACCCCGAGGCTTCCGCGGCTCCTTCCCAGGGCCCGCATCTCCCTCCTCGGCATGGGCCGAGCGCTAATTACAGGCTGGGCTGGAAGCTCAGGAGGTTCAACCTGATCTGGGTACCGGGGGGAGCCCAGACGGCCCCAGGGCACCCCGAGAGCCGCGACCCTGCTCGGCCGGGCGGGTCGGACCGGCCCTTCCCCAGCACCGCCTGCCCACGGCCCCGTCTCCCCGGCGTGGATGGTAATCCGCCTGCTCCCCCTCCTTCTGGAAGTTTCCCTCTGGAAAAGGGGTTTTCAACCCAGCCGGAGCTTTTTTATTTCAGCCGCTTGGGAATGGGATGTTGCGGAGGGGAAAATCCTGTGGCTGCTCGGCTTTGTCCCATCCTGGGACAGAATTTCCAGGGCCAGGAAAGGCTGGAATTTTCAGCAGGGATCATTTATGTGCCAATGTGTCTGTGCAGGGCGAGGGAGCCCGCAGCAGCGCTGGGGATGATTTCCCACCTTGGTTTCCCATTCCCATCATCATTTCCCAACCACAGCCTCCGTTTCCCACGGTGATTTCCCGGATTTCCCATTCCCATGGTGATTTCCCGGATTTCCCATTCCCACCAGGATTTCCCGGATTTCCCATTCCCGTGGTGACTTTGGGATGGTTTTGGGATGATTTTGGGATGGTTTTGGGATGGTATTTTTGGGATTTTGTTTTGGGATGGTTTGGGGATGGTTTTGGGACTTTTTTTGGGGGATGGTTTTGGGATGCTTTTGGGATGGTGTTTTTGGGATGGTTTTGGGGTGGTTTTGGGATGCTTTTGGGATGGTTTTGGGATGCTTTTGGTATGGTTTTGGGATGCTTTTATCCTCTCTCTTCCTGACCCAAGGGACAACTGCTGCTCCCAGCTGTGCTTAAAGAACCCATGGGGCTGCTGGAAATTGTGGAATAACTGTGGGTTCGGGGATGGGCACTGGATCGGTGCCGGTTCGGTGCCGGTTTGGTGCCGGTTCGGTGCCGGTTTGGTGCCTGTTCAGCGCCGGTTCGGTGCCGCTCCGGTGCCTCTCCGGTGCCGGTTCGGTGCCGCTCCGGTACTGCGGTACCGCCTGTGACCGCTACGCGGCGCGAGAGCGCCGGGGCGCCGAGGGGGCGTGGCCTCTCCCTGGTGGGCGTGTCCTCCCTTGTGGGCGTGGCCTCACCGTGCCCCGCGAGTCCGGGAAGTGACGTCACGCTCGGGCGCGACGCCGTCGCCATCATGGCGGGCAGGGGGGCCTCACGCGTCCCGGAGCGGTGAGCGCGGCCCCAAGCGCGGCCCCGAGCGCGGCTCCTCCCGCCCGGGGGATCCCGGGGGCTCCACGGCTGCTGGGAGGGAGCCGGGACCCGGCAGGGGCGGCGGGTGTCACATGGGTGTCGTGGGGACGGGGCTCTGTGGGGCTGCAGGGTGTGAGGGGCTGCAGAGTGTGAGGGTCCCTGAGCCAGGGGGGGATTTGAGGGGTCCCCAGGACTGGGCAGAGTTTGAGGGGTCCCCAGGACTGGGGGGAATTTGAGGGTCCCTGGGCTGGGCAGAGTTTGAGGGGTCCCCAGGACTGGGAGGAATTTGAGGGGTCCCCAGGACTGGGGGGAATTTGAGGGGTCCCCAGGACTGGGGGGAATTTGAGGGGTCCCCAGGAATAGAGGGAATTTGAGGGTCCCTGGGCTGGGCAGAGTTTGAGGGGTCCCCAGGACTGGGGGGAGTTTGAGGGGTCCCCAGGACTGGGCAGAGTTTGAGGGGTCCCCAGGAATAGAGGGAATTTGAGGGTCCCTGGGCTGGGCAGAGTTTGAGGGGTCCCCAGGACTGGGGGGAGTTTGAGGGGTCCCCAGGACTGGGCAGAGTTTGAGGGGTCCCCACAGATCAGGGGGTGTTTGGAGGATCCCTGGCCATTGGGGAATTGTCAGCATCCTCTCTCCTGGTGAATTTGTGATTCCCAAGCCGGGGGGTGTTGTGTTTGGGGGTCTGGGGGTGTTTGGGGGGCTGGGGCCGGGGTCTCTGCCCCGTTTTCACACCCCCACGGGTGCAGGTGGACCGACTACATCCCGCTGGGCTGCAGGATGCCGGGCACGCGCTTCATCGCCTTCAAGGTGCCCCTGAAGAAGGTGAGGGGGGCAGTTTTGGGGTGCTTTACAGCTGTGGGGATCCTGGAGAGAGTTCCTGAGGGTCACAGCTGGATTTTGGGGGCTCTGAAGGGGTCAGCTGGGCCAGGGGAGGCTCAGGCTGGACATCAGGGGGAATTTCTTCCTGAGAAGGGCAGTCAGGGTTTGGAACCTGGGGAAGTTTGGGGTGCCCATATCCAAGGCAGGGTGGGATGTGGCACTCTGGGCTGGGCACAGCTGGCTCTGGATGGTGTTGAAAGGCTTTTCCAGCCTCGCTGGATCTGTGATTCCGTGGTTTTGAGCTGAATCCTTGGTTTGCAGCTTCCAGCTGCAGCGTCCCGGTGCGTTTCTCGCTGCGGGGTTTCACCGCGGTTAAAAGTTCGTCACTCGCCCCTGGGAGCTCCCAGCTGAGCAGCCCCAAAGCTCTGAGTCCCTGAACACATCCCTGCCCATAAAACTGGATGAGTTTTAATCTCCTTTCCAGCCCAAACCACCCCAGGATTCAGTGACCAAACCCTGCTCTGCTTCAGCCGGTTCCTCTTGCCCGAGTCATCCCCGATCTCCAGCACACTCCGGAGCAGCAGCCTCTCCCCACCCACCACAACGCCCCCAGGTTCAATAACTGAACTAAAAACATCCCTTCCCACAGAGTTTTGAGCAGAACCTCCTGCCAGAAGAGAGATTTTCCCCCCATGACCTCATCAGGAAGGTCAAGGAGCGGAAGGAGGAGCTGGGGCTGATCATCGACCTGACGTACACCACGCGCTACTACGGCCGCGAGGTCAGCGCTCAGAAACCCGGGGATTCTCCCCAAAAACAACAGCCTGCCACGGTGGGAGGGCCTGGAATCCCCTGGAAGGGGCTGAGGTGAAGCCTGGAAGGCCAGTGAGGCGTTTCTGATCGAATCTCCAACCCCCAGATCCTCTCTGAGCCAGCCCAAGGTTGGGAATGCTGTTGAGGAGGGGAAGAGCTGATTGCAAACGGCTTTGGCTGGGTGGGCAGTCATGGGAAAGGTGTTCCAGCTTCAGTGTGTGCTCCATCATCTCCAGGGACAAAACAGAGCAAAGGAATAATCCAGAATGTTCTCTCTGCAGGGAGTAAAACACAGCTTTTCTCACCTAAAATTGCGTGGCTGCTCTTTGAGGCTGGGTGGGAAAATTGGTCATTCTGGTTTATTACCTGGGATTCTTTAATTAGCAAGAATCTTTGTGGTTTTATTTTAAATGATTGAGGGTTTTTCTTGTAGGAGCTGCCCCCCACACTGAGGTACTCGAAGATCCTGACCATGGGACGTGAGATCCCAAACAGAAGAACCATTCTGAGGTTTAATTACCTGGTGAAAAAGTTCCTGACAGACAACAAAGACAATGGTGAGCGTGGATCTCCCTGACTCTGCTGCTGCTGCTGGCAGTTTCTTTTCCTTCTCTTGATGTGGGAATGTGGAGGTGACAAATTGGGATTTTCCTGCTGGAGGAATTGGCTCTGCTGATCCAGGCTGGATGGGTTTGGAGCAGCCTGGGACAGCAGGAGGTGGCACTGGGTGGGTTTGAGCTCCTTTCCAACCCAAACCACCGCAGGATTCCCTGGTGATTTGTGCCTCCATCCACTCTGAGCTCTGGCATTATGCAGATGAGCTGCCAGGATTAACGAGCTGATGAACTTGGGTGCTAATTAGGCATAGCCACGGTGATGTGGTGGTTGTTTCTGTTCACTGATGGAGGTTTGATGCAGATTTTGGGGAGATTTGGGGGAGATTTGGGAGGAGAAGCAGCTGAACATTCCCTGTGTGTGTTCCAGATAAACTCATCGGGGTGCACTGCACACATGGCTTGAACAGGACTGGCTACTTGGTCTGCAGGTGAGCTCTGCTGGCCCAGGTGAGCTTCAGTGGTGCCATTTCCAGCAGAAATCAAGAGAGGAGTCATTTCTGTGATCCCAGACTTGCATGGATTTACAGCTTTTATTAGGATGGGGTTTTCATCCCAAAATTCACCATTAAATGCTGATCATTCTGGCATTTAAATAAAAGGTTTAAAACTCCCCACTCCTTTTTTTTTTTTTTAATTTTTTTTTTCCTGTTTAAATCATCACCAGCCCGTCAGTGTTTTCATAATTAATTGTGTAATTAGGGGTTTCTCGCTGCTGTGTGCAGGTACCTGATTGATGTTGAAGGCATGGAGCCAAATGCTGCCATAGAGTGTGAGTGTCCTGCTGGGGTGGGGAGTGCTCAGGGAGGTTTGGGATGGCTCCAGGGGGGGAACTCTGCTTGGTGAAGGGGTTCAAACCCTTCTGGGGGGTCTCAAACCCTTCTTGGAAGGTTTCAAACCCTTCTGGGGGGGTTTCAAACCTTTCTGGGGGGGGTTCAAACCTTTCTGGGGGGGGTTCAAACCTTTCTGGGGGGTTTAAACTGCTCAGCAGCCCCAAGGCTGACTCGTTTTGGGGTCACTCTGTCTCTCCCCAGTGTTCAACAAGTCTCGAGGGCATCCCATGGAGAGACCAAACTACATCCAGGATCTGCAGAGGAGAGCCCTGAAAAAGTGAGTCAGGGTGTTCCAGGAGGGAGGAGAGCTCCTGGAGGAGGTGACAAAGCTCAGGGCAGCTCCAGGAGGGGAGGTGGGAGCTGGGGGAGCACGCAGGGAGAGCCAGGGCAAGGGGGAAAATGGTTTAAAGTATTTTAAAATGGTTTAAAAATGGTTTAAAACTCACAGAGGGCAGGGTTGGGTGGGATGTCGGGAGAAATCCCTCCCTGGGAGGGTGGGGATGGGCTGGGATGGAATTCCCAGAAAAATCTGTGGCTGCTCCATCCCTGGAAGCTTCCCAGGTCAGGTTGGAGCAGCCTGGGGTAGAGGAAGGTGTCCCTGGGAGGGATTGGGTGGGATTTAATGTCCTTTCCAAACCATTCTGGGATTGGAACTGGATGGAAAAACACCCAGCCCCCCTTTTCTGGCCAAGCAGAGACGGGAAGGGCAGGGATCCAGTGTGAAAGAGCTGATGTGATCACTCAGTGAGCGAAAAAACTCAGTTTTTCCAGTGAAAACATCTGGATTTCTCCTTAAAATTCCCTTCAAAAGCAGCTGTGAGCTGAAGAATTTGGGCTCGGACCTCTCCAGGAAAAAAGGCAGCGCCCCAGGCAAGCCCCAGAAGCAGCTGGTGAAGCAGCAGCCACCCCTGGCAGTGCCCAGGTAGGTGTTTTCCCCTTCTTCTGGAAAATTCCAGCTGGGTTTTCACGAGCTGCAGCTCAGCCAGGGCTTTGCCAGCTGAAATCTAGGAATTTACAGGGAAATCCAGGGATTTATTACAGGGAAATCCAGGAATTTCCAGGGAAATCCAGGAATTTACAGGGAAATCCAGGAATTTATTACAGGGAAATCCAGGAATTCCCAGGAAAATCCAGGAAATTCCCAGGAAAATCCAGGAAATTCCCAGGGAAATTCAGGAAATTCCCAGGGAAATTCAGGAAATTCCCAGGGAAATCCAGGAATTTCCAGGGAAATTTCCAGGAGGGAGTTCCCACCCAGCCTTTTTTTGGGTGCTGACTCCCCAATTTCCTTGCAGGAGCCCCGGCAGCTCCAGGAAGAAGCAGCAGCCTGGTCCCACGGCTCAGGGACAGCCCCAGGAGCTGGGCCACAGGAACAGGGCCCTGGGGCAGGGACAGCTGGAGCAGAAACAGCTGGAGCAGAAACAGCTGGAGCAGAAACAGCTGGAGCAGAAACAGCTGGGGCAGAAACAGCTGGGGCAGCTGGAGCAGAAACAGCTGGAGCAGCTGGAGCAGAAACAGCTGGAGAAGCTGGAGCAGAGGAAGCAGAGGAGGCTGGAGAAGAAACAGCAGAAGAAGCTGGAGAAGAGACAGCAGAAGAAGCTGGAGAAGAGACAGAAGAAGCTGGAGCAGCTGGAGCAGAATCATCTGGAACAAGGGCAGGATCATCTGGAGCAGAGGCAGCAGAAGAAGCTGGAGCAGAAGCAGCGGAATCATCTGGAACAAGGGCAGAAGAAGCTGGAACAGAGGCAGCAGAGTTTCCTGGAGCAGAATTTCCCGGAGCAGAGGCAGCAGAATCATCTGGAGCAGAATCATCTGGAACAAAGGCAGAAGAAGCTGGAGCAGAGGAAGCAGAGGCAGCAGAATCACCTGGAGCAGAGTTACCTGGAGCAGAATCACCTGGATCAGAGGAAGCAGAATCACCTGGAGCAGAGGAAGCAGAGTTTCCTGAAGCAGAATCACCTGGAGCAGAATCACCTGGATCAGAGTTTCCCAGAGCAGAATCACCTGGAGCAGAGGAAGAAGAATCACCTGGAGCAGAGGAAGCAGGGTTACCTGGATCAGAGTTTCCTGGAGCACACACCACCCTCCCCTTTCCCCCCCAAGAACTTTTGCCTTTCCCCACCCCTCAAGAAGCAGCACAAGGAGCTGTTCCCCACGCAGATCCCTCATCCCTGGCCGCCCCAGGAGCCCTCACCTGCCAGGAAACGCCGGCGCAGGAAACACAAACCGCGACAACAAGAAATATCCTGACAGCAGCAGAGATTTCCACCAGGAAAAACCCTCCCAGGGCTGCAGGGGACGGCTGTGGCTCAGCCAGGAGCTGGGTGTGGAGCAGCTGAACAGGGCTATTTTTTAATCTGATTTCTTTTCCTGCCCCCAGATGCTTTTACACGGAATTTTTTTAACGCCATGCCGCGCAGAGTCCGACCCCGTGGGGGATGCAGGGAATAAAAATAAACACAGACTCAAGCAGAGCTGCAATAATCCTAAAGAAATCCTCAGGCATCCCAAGAACTTTCAACAAAACGGGTTTTTGTTGGTTTCCTCATCAAGAAAACGGGATTGGGCCTGAAACACCGGATTTTTGTGTCTGGTTTTTACCCACTTTTGCTAAAGTAAATTTTCACGCTGTGCAAACTGCAGTCTGGGTGTGGAGCAGTCATTTTCCCGGAGGGGTCCGTGAAGGATTCGCGCTCCGGGGGGGGTCGGGAAGGGCTCGCCCGGTTTTGGGGTGAAAACGGCCGGGTTTGGGTTGGGCCGGAGCGCGGCCTTTCCGCGGGTGCTGCCCCTTTAAGACGTGAGCTGTGACGTCATGACGCACGGCGTACCGCGGGGGAAGAGGAAGCGGAAGCGGCAGGGCGGAAGTGGGTGTGGGTGCTACGTACCCGGATGTTGAGGCGGTTTCTGATTGGCTGCCGGAAGCGAGGCTGGGCGGTGCTTCGGTGTGTGGGGAAGAACCCGGAAGTGCTGAGGGCAACCGGCGGCGGCGGGCGCGCCAGGTCCGGTCAGGGCTGGGCTGGGGATGGGGAGGGCTCTGCGGGATGGGGGTCCCGACCTCTGCTGGGGGGGACCCTCCGAGCATCGGGGGCGGCTCGAACCGCCGGGACCGTGGTTCTGGGACCTCTCCCGAGAGACCGCACCGGTTGTGGGGAGGGGGGCCGGAGGGTCTCGTATGGAGGCGCGGTCGGGGGGGTCTGGAATCTTCTCTGTAAGGAGCGGAAGCCGCTCCGGAGCGTTCCGGCTGTGCCGTATTCACTTTAGCAAGGAGAATCTCGGCGGGGGCGGGGGTCTGGCTGTGGGAAGGGAGATCTGCTTTGGGCTGGGAGAGCTTTCCCCTCAGGACAGGGGTTCTGACCGGGCCATCTTTCCCCTCAGGAAAGGGGATTCGGTCCGGCGGTTCTGGCCGGGCCGTCTTTGCCCTCAGGAGAGAGGGAACTCGTTCTGGGGCTCTGGCCGGGCCATCTTTCCCCTCAGGACGGAGAGTTCAGTCCGGCGGTTCTGGCCGGGCCATCTTTCCCCTCAGGATGGAGGATCCACTTGGGTGGTTCTGACCGGGCCATCTTTCCCCTCAGAAC
>NC_031790.1:737379-739016 GCF_001522545.3 Parus major
ATTTCCCCCAATCTGTGATTCCCATCCTTCACTGACTCCACGATCCCCGTGATCCCCCCGTTCCCGTTCCCGTCTCTCCTGACCGCTGCGCGTGTCCCCGCAGAGCCCGTCCCATGCGTGTGACCATGCCGGGCCCCGGCGGCGCCGGGCTGGCCCCGGAGGAGCGCGTGCGGCGGCTGATCCAGGCGGGGAGCAGCGTGGAGGTGAGCGAGGACATCCCCCCGCGCCGCTACTTCCGCTCGGGCGTGGAGATGCTGCGCATGGCCACCGTCTACCGCGAGGAGGGCAACCTGGAGCACGCCTTCATCCTCTACAACAAGTACATCACGTAAGGGTGGGGGCCGCAGGGGGGCTGACACCGGGGGGTTTGGGGAGGTGGGGGAGCTCCACGGCTCTGGGTTGGGGTGGGAGCTGTGTTCCTGAGGGATTTGGGGTGCTGCAGCGGGTGGGATTGGTCAGGAGGGGTTGGGAAGGTGAGGCACAAAGCCACAGGTGCAGCTCTGACAGGTCAGGAGGGGTTGGGAAGGTGAGGTACAAAGCCACAGATCCAGCTCAGACTGGTCGGGAGGGGTTGGGAAGGCACAGATCCAGCTCAGACTGGCCAGGAGATGTGGGAAAGGTGAGGCACAAAGTCACAGAGGTGTTGGAAAGGAACAAAGCCACAGATGCAGCTCAGACTGGCCAGGAGGGGTCGGGAAGTTGAGATATAAAGTCACAGAGGTGTTGGAAAGGAACAGATCCAGCTCAGACTGGCCAGGAGATGTGGGAAAGGTGAGGCACAAAGCCACAGAGGTGTTGGACAGGCACAAATCCACAGGTGTAGCTCAGACTGGCCAGGAGGGGTTGGAAAGGTGAGGTACAAAGCCACAGATCCAGCTCAGACTGGCCAGGAGGGGTTGGAAAGGCACAGATCCAGCTCAGACTGGCCAGGAGAGGTTGGGAAGGTGAGGCACAAAGTCACAGAGGTGTTGGAAAGCCACAGATGCAGCTCAGACTGGCCCAGAGATGTTGGACAAGTACAAAGCCACAGATCCAGCTCAGACTGGCCAGGAGAGGTTGGAAAGGTGAGGCACAAAGCCACAGAGATGTTGGAAATGCACAAATCCACAGGTGCAGCTCGCTTGTGAAAGTTTCCAGAATCCATAATCCCAGAAAAGTTTGGCTTGGAGACCATCCAAGCCCAGGCAGGGTCACCTGGAGCAGGTGACACAAGGACAGGTCCAGGTGAGGTTGGAATGTCTCCAGAGAGGGAGACTCCAGCTGTTCCTGGGCTCTGCCACACTCCATGGAAGGAATTTCTTCCTCCTGCTGAGGATGAACTTGTGGTTCACCTCACTGATGGGAGAGTCTGGCACCCCTTTGGGATTCTGGTGTTATGGGAATGAAATTCCCATGGGATCCAAGCTTGGATCTCTGTGTCCCTCAGGAGATTCTGGTCAGATTGACCTGTAGGTCAGAATCTGCAGGTGTTTCACCACCTCAGTTGGCCTCAGTTTTATTTTGGGTCAGAATCTGCAGATGTTTCACCACCTCAGTTGGCCTCAGTTTTATTTTGGGTCAGCTGTGACATCGTAGGGCTGGGCAGGGATTTCTGTATCCAGTGTCCACCTGGAAGGGTCGGGGCTGGGCTGTGGTGT
>NC_031790.1:739600-740997 GCF_001522545.3 Parus major
TTTACTCCAAGCCTGCTTTACTCTGAGTTTACTCCACAGCACGGAGTTCCTCCTTTGGGAGCAGGAAGCACTCGGGGATTTATTTTTCCACCTCAGGAACATAAACCAGGCCTGTGGGTGTTTAAAGGGATGAAAACTCTGACCCCTTGTTCCTTTAGGGTTTTTATGTAGGGTTTTTATTTGTAGGATTTTTATTTGTAGGATTTTTTTAGGGTTATTTTTTAGGGGTTTTTTTAGGGGTTTTATTTGTAGGGGGTTTTATTTGTAGGGTTTTTATTTGTAGGGTTTTTATTTGTAGGGTTTTTATGTAGGGTTTTTATTTGTAGGGTTTTTTTAGGGTTTTTTTTTAGGTTTTTTTTTAGGGTTTTTATTTGTAGGGGGTTTTTTTAGGTTTTTTATTTGTAGGGGTTTTTTTAGGGTTTTTATTTGTAGGGTTTTTTTTGTAGAGTTTTTTTTGTAGGGTTTTTTTTGTAGGGTTTTTTTGTAGGGTTTTTTTTAGTTTTTTTTCTAGGGTTTTTTTTTGTACTTTATTTTTTTTAGGGTTTTTATTTGTAGGGGTTTTTTGGAGGTTTTTTTTGTAGGGTTTTTTTTTTGTAGGTTTTTTTCTAGGGTTTTTTTCCTCTAATCCTCTCCCTTGTGGTGTCACTGCTGTCCTCTGTGCTGTCCCCACTCACCCAAAACAGTGTTACCCCCTCCATGGGCATTTTCCCTCCACGTTCAGGGTTGCTGCCCCTTAAACCCAAAGACATTTTTCTCTGATTACCTTTCCTCCCCTCCTCACACTTGCTGAGCTTTTATGGGCATGGCAGCGACCGCTCTGCGAGCTGGGGAGTGTAAAAACCTTTGGGAAAAGTTCCAGGCCCCTTCAGGCAGCTGGGGCCAAAAGGAGGAGCTTTTTAACTAAACAAATGTTTGATTCTAGCAGCCAGAGGTTGTGCTCTCAAATTCTCCTGGCATTTCCAGCCTGGAGGGTGGAAAACCTTCCCCTGGTGGGGTTTCACCTGAGCTCCTGCATTGAACAAAGACAGCAGCTTAAAGGCAGCGTCGTTTCTTGCAGTGGAGGTGGGAAGCTGGAGCTGGAGCTGGAGCAGAGGGGTTTTGGTGTTTTCTGGAGGCAGAGAGCAGCAGGAGGCACTGGCAGCTCACTGCAGCCTCTCGTGGGTTTGCTCTGCTCTCCTTTTCCTAGGGGTGGGGTGTCTCATTAAGGACTTTTGGATTGGGGTCTTTTTCCCTTTGAACTGAAGATTGACAGAGGGACTTTTCTCTCGTTCATTCTCAGTTGTTGATTTTTTCTTATCAGCATTCCAAGGAGCTGTGTGCACTGTGATAGAAAAGGGGTAAAATGGCCAACAAAGATCTTCCTCAAGGTCTTTTATCTGTCCATTTACCCAATTAAC
>NC_031790.1:741412-746431 GCF_001522545.3 Parus major
CAACAGTGGGGCAGCTGGGAGCGTTCAGGCTGGAGAATAAAAGGCTCTGGGGAGACCTGAGAGTCTCTTCTGCTGCCTAAAGAGGGGTTATAAAAAGGGAGAGGGACTTTTTGCACACAGGCAGAGAGTGGAGAATGGTTTTAAACTGAAAAGAAGGCAGGGATGGATGGAATATTGGGAAGGAATTCTTCCCTGGGAGGGAGGGGTGAGATGGAATTCCCAGAGAAGCTGTGGCTGTCCCTGGATCCCTGGAAGTGTCCAAGGCCAGCTTGGAGCAGCCTGGGACAGCGGGAGGTGGCACTGGGTGAGGTTTGAGGTTCCATCCCAGCCATTCCAGGATTTTGTAACTATCTCCAGGGTTTTTAATACACTGGAGATAGTTTTTAATCACCTTGCAAGCCTTTCCTTTCCTGTGCTCCTGAGCAGCTTCTCCTGCCGTGAATCCAAGTGGTTTTTCCTTGAATCACCAGCAGGAACACTGGGGTTAATTTGTTAAAGCCAAATAAGAAGGGGAAAAAAAGTAATAAGACACAACTTTGAGCCAAATAAGAAAGAAAAATAATAAAACACAACTTGTCTGTAATGTTGGGGTTCCTCAGTTTGCTTGGATCAGCTCCAGGGACTCATGGGGGTGTCCCAAGGGCCTCGAGAGCCACCAGCTTGGCCTGGGCAGTGGAGCTGGGCTTAAAAATAGTCCTGGCTGTGCTGCTCAGTGCCAAACAGCTGCTGCACTGGGCTTGGGAGCAGGCAGAGGTTTGAAGCAGCCCAAAACTCCTGGCTGTGGGAGGTTTTGGTCTTGCCAGGCCTCAGCAGGGCTGTCCATAGGGAACAGGAGCTGTTCCAGCCCCTTTTTTCTGTCCCAATCCAGCCCTGCAGTTTCCCTCTGCCTGCCTGAGCCCTCCTCTCATCCTCCTGGCCAGTTTTTTCCCCCCACTTCCTGACTTGTGGAAAGCCAGCTGTCTCTGCTGGTTTTTCCATCTTGCCCAGGCCAGCATCTGCTCTTAATCCTTCCTAATTAATCCCTTCCATTTTAATCTAGGAGCTGCTGGCAGCGCTCGGGGCCAAGCTTTTCCTGCTTGGTTTGTTCTGCTCTCTGTGGGGCAGAATTCCCTCATTCCCTGTGCCTGGGACACCCTCCCGAAGGAGGGCAGGGATTTTGAGTTATCCCCAAAGCTCTGTGGATGCCCAGAGCCAGCAAAGCTCAGCTTGCAGGAGAGAAAGGCCTGGCTAAGCTCAGCCTGGTGAACTCAAGGTGTCTCGAGCCTGGGGAGCCTCGGAGAGCTGAGCCAGAGCCAGCTGCCCCTTGTTTGTGGGATTTTCTCCTTTGTGAATCCCTTGGGATCGAGTGGGATCCCCTGGGGATCACCTGCAGAGGTCAGGTGGGAGGAAAACCCTCCAGGTGGGAGGAAAACCTGTGTGAATCCCTTGGGATCCAGGGAGATCCCCTGAGGATCACCTCCAGATGGGAGGAAAACCTGTGTGAATCCCTTGGGATCCAGGGAGATCTCCTGAGGATCACCTCCAGGTGGGAGGAAAACCTGTGTGAATCCCTTCGATCCAGGGAGATCCCCTGAGTGCAGAGCTCCAGGGGCTGTTATGGGATGTGGGGGTTCCTTCAGACAGCCAGTCTGCCCCGAGAGGGAGCCCAGGGATCCCCCAAAACCCCACTGAGTGTCCTCAAGAGCGGCTTCTGTCCCGTTTTTCCAGGCTCTTCATCGAGAAGCTGCCGCAGCACCGCGATTACAAAAGCGCCGTCATTCCTGAGAAAAGGGAGACGGTCAAAGTAAGTGGGGACGTGCTCAGGTCATGGAGTTTGGGCTTCTGTGGCTCTGGGGTGAGCGAGGCACACAAATGTTGAGAAGTCTTGGCTTGGCCAGGCAGTTCTGACCCTTTGGGAGTTGAGTTCTGGGCCTCTCACTCCAAGAAATCCACTGTGGGGCTGGAGCGTGTCCAGAGGTGGGAATGGGGATGGGGAAAAGGAGGATCAGGGGGAATTTCTGGCTCTGCACAGGAGGGGACAGCCAGGCTCTGCTCCCAGGGACAGGAGGAGAGGGAACAGCCTCAGGCTGGGCCAGGGGAGGTTTAAATTTGATATGGAAATAAATTTCTTTCCCCAAAAGCATCGTCCAGTCCCGGCACCGGCTTCCACCATCCCTGGAAGTGTTTCAAAACACCTGGGGGACGTGGGTTAGGGGTGGACATGGAGGAATGGTTGAAGTCAATGACCTTGGGGATATTTTCCAACCTAAACAATTCCAGGATTTCTCTCAGGTCACAATTTTGGGGGGTTCTTACCCCATTGCACTTGCACCGGTGTCCTGGTTAGGCCAGCACAACTGGTCTGGCTGTGGTGTCCAGTTTACCTCACGCTGAGCACTGGGGTGTCCTCTCTTCCCTCTTCAACTCCCTGCTTGTGATGGCTGGGTGTCCAAAGTGTCCAAATTTTCCAGGGAATCCTCGGAGATTCCTCACAGCCACAAGGAGCTGCAGCTCTCTGCTCAGCGCTGACCACAAGAGGAAAGGACAGCGCTGCCCGAGCTCTCACTCAGTGATTTTAGCGCTGGTTTTTGGACTCCTGAGCTGCTCAGGTTTTGTTTTCCTTGCCTTGGGGCTGGCTGAGGCTGTGTTTCCTCCCCCAGAAACTGAAGGAAGTAGCGTTTCCCCGAGCTGAAGAGCTCAAGGAGGAGCTGCTAAAGAGGTACGCCAAGGACTATGCTAAGTACAAGGAGCAGGAGGTGAGTGCCAGGAGACTGGAGGCCTGTGCTCCCCCAGGAGCCCCTCAGGAGCTCCAGGGTTCCCTGAGTGCTCGGGAATGTCCAGTCTGGGTGGCCCCAACTTTATCCAGGCTGTGGGTGACTCTGTCAGAGGTGTCCCTGACTCTTTTCCCTCTGCATCCCGAGCTGGGGCTGTTTGCTTGGTGCGTTCTCTCTGTCCCAAAACCACATCCAGGTCTCACATTGCAGGAACTCAGCGTGGGCAAGGATCTGGTGGGGTGTGGGGGTCACCTCTGTGTGTCTTTAGGGACAGGACAGAGGGACATCAGCCTGGGATTGTAATTCCATGCAGAAAGGAGGGTAAAGCAGTGGTTTTCCTGCCCTTAGCCCAGCAGGGCCCTGCAAGCTGAAGTTTCCCTGCAGGAAATGCTGTTTGCTGGTGAATTTTTGCTGACCCTTTTAGGATCGGGCTGGGGCTGTGCAGAGGCTTCGTGTTCTGCCCCCTGGGCCGGTGTCCCCCCTCTCTGCTCGTGTTCCCCCGTGCAGCAGGAGGAGGAAGAGTGATTTGCACACCCTTTGGCTTTGCAGCAGCAGCTGGAGGAGGAGAAGACTCGGGTAGCCCTGATGAAGCAGCAGCAGGCAGAGCAGGAGCAGTTCCACGCCTTCGAGGAGATGATCCGGCGGCAGGAGCTGGAGAAGGAACGCCTGAGGATAGTGCAGGAATTTGGGAAGCCAGAGCCAGAGTCTGTGGATGGACCCCTCATCCCTGGGGTGGAAAAGCCCCCAACAGATTCAATCCCAAAGGTTCCAGTCTCTCAAGTTCACCCAGCAAGTCCATCAGCGGGAACTGCCCCACCCAAACCTCCCGTTGTGGACAGATCTTTGAAGCCCAGTGCTCTGGGGAGCACGGAGAACAGTTAGTACCTCTTGGAGCATCCCTTCTCCCCTGCTGGGGCTGAGCCAAACACAGCCAGCCTCTCTGGGAGGCTCTTGGAATTCCCTGATCGGGGCTCCATCCCTCCTGGCTGCTGGCTGCTCCCAGGGCTGGGGAGAGCTGTCTCCTCCTGTGCCCTCCCTGCCTTTCCTCTGCTCTTGCAGGGCCTGTTGGCCTTTCCTTGATCCTGCTGGAGATTGAGGTTTAGCTGCTGGCTGGGGGAATTAAATCCTCCTCCTGACCAAATTCCACTAAATGTGGTTCCAAAATGCCCATTCAGACGTGTCCAACGGCTGAGTATTGCCCAGAGACACATCCTGCTTTAAATAACATTTTCTGAGGGCGTGTGGCTACATTTTTACTAACAAAACACTTCTTTTGGACTCCTTTTGGTCCCCTCTCCACCTCCCTTTCCCTGGGAGATGTCCCTTTTCCCTGTCCTTTATCAAGTGCCACCTTTCCCTGAGCCCGCCCCTGGAAGGAGACTTTTATCTTCCCAGATGGATTTTTCTCCATTTCATCCCTTCAGAGCCTGCCCTGAGGGACCTGCAGGAATTCCTGACTGTGCTCCCTGTGCTCCCCTCAGGTTCAGGCGTGGATGTCCTTCGCCAGGTCATTGTCCCCAGGGAGCTGTGCCACAAGTTCCTGCAGCTGGCCGATGCCAACACGGTGCGGGGCGTGGAGACCTGCGGGATCCTCTGCGGGAAGCTGGTACGGGAACACCCCCAGGGGAGACCCCAAAAGTGACACAGGGACACTGTTTGTCACGTGTTTGTCGCTTTGGAAGTGGCTCAAGGAGCCTGGGATTCTTCAGGGTGGTGTCAGGCTGTTAGGGATGGCGTGCCTTCCCTCCTTCTCAGGGTTTCCCCACCCTGAGTGAGGAGCCAGCCCAAGTTCCCATCCAGCTTCTTCTCTCCAGTGGTGACATTCCTGGGGACATTCCTGGCAGCTCCAGGCCTCCCTTGGGTGTCCCAGCTGGTGGCCCTCACGCAGGCAGGGCTGGCAGGACGTTTCTCCCCCAGACTTTGCGTGCCCTGGTTTTATTGGCAGCTCCAGCCCATCTGCCCTGAGTCACTCCCAGAAGTTTGCTTTGAAATGTTGTTTGATGTAGCAAGCTCCTGCAGTCCAGCTGCTCCCAGACACGGGGGATGGTTTAGGGATGAGGCTTCACCCCCTTTAGGGTGGGGAGCTGGGTTTGGGGGGTGTCCAGGGCTCCTCTGAGAACGAAACGGGAAGGAAATCCCACAGCTCTTTTGTCAGTGACCTGGAGCTGCACCTGCAGATGGGTGGTGGATGCATCCATGGGTTTGTTCCAAGGTTTAGGAAATTCCCTCATGCCTGAGGATGGGATATTCTCCATGGGATGGGATA
>NC_031790.1:746994-748919 GCF_001522545.3 Parus major
CCATCACCCACGTCATCGTCCCCAAGCAGCTGGGAGGCCCCGACTCCTGCACCACGGAGAACGAGGAGGAGCTCTTTGTCATCCAGGACCAGCATGGCCTCGTCACCCTGGGCTGGATCCATGTGAGCCTCCATCCCTGGCACTCCCCAAGGGGAAGGGCTGCTGGGGGAGAAGTTTTCTGGAGGAGACAGCAGGGGATGGGCAGCAGCCTCTGGTTGGGTTTCTCTCTCTGGTGCAGTCTCATTCAGAGCTCTGATGGGGAAATCCAGGCCTGGTTAAGGTTGGGGTCACTTCCTAAAGCATCAAACCCTTTGAAAGGGAGGGAGGAAAGGTTTAGATGAGATTATTAGGACAGAACTCTTCGCTGTGAGGTGCTGAGGCCCTGGCACAGGTGCCCAGAGCAGCTGTGGATCCCTGGAAGTGTCCAAGGCCAGGTTGGACAGGGCTTGGAGCAGCTGGGACAGGGAAAATTGTCCCTACCATGGCATGGATGGGCTTCAAGGTCCAACCCAGCCCAACCCATCCTGGGGTTTTCTGGAGGTGGGATCTTGGACATGAAGCTCTTGTTTCCTCCAGCTAAAAGCTGGCTCTGTGGGGCACCCCTAGAGGTGACACATCTCCCACGCTGTGTCCCTGTGCTGTCCCTGTGAGCTGTGCCAGCTGCAGGCTCCTCCCCTGGCTGTCCCCACCATCCCTGCCAAGCAAAGCTGAGTAATCTCTGGAAAGCAGCAGCTGCCTGAGGGCTTGGGCAAGGAAATGCTGCTGCTCCTGCTCCCTTCAGGGTGGCTGCTCCAGGGCCAGCCCTGCAGTGACAGCCCTGGCACATTTGGGGACACTCTGGAATTCCTT
Source organism: Parus major (assembly GCF_001522545.3). Classification (NCBI taxonomy): domain Eukaryota; kingdom Metazoa; phylum Chordata; class Aves; order Passeriformes; family Paridae; genus Parus; species Parus major. Next base: position 747,844 of record NC_031790.1, read on the forward strand.
TGAGCCTCCTGCTGGTCTTGGCAAAAATAAAAAAGCCCCAGGCAGCAAAAAGAGAGCTGTCAGCAGGAGCTGGGTGAGGTGTCTGGGGTTGTGCAGGCCTTGTGGAATGGGGTGTCCTTCGTGGAATGGGGTAATCCTTCATGGAATGGGGTGTCCTTCATGGAATGGGGTGTTCTCTGTGGAATGGGATAATCCTTCATGGAATGGGGTGTCCTCCATGGAATGGGGTGTCCTCCATGGAATGGGATATTCCTCCATGGAATAGGATTATCCTCCATGGAATGGAGTGTCCTGGAATGCTGTGGCACCCTGGGATGTGCTGAGCCCCAGGAGCTGCACTCCAGTGGCCTGCAAGGACTTTGTTGTGGCTTCAAGGTGTGATTTCTCCTGGGATGTGGCAGGAATAAATAAAGGGGCTACAAGAGAGCTGGAAGGGACTTGGGACAAGAGCAGGGAGGGTGACAGGACAAGGGGGAATGGCTTCCCACTGCTAGGGGCAGGTTAGATGGAAGGAATTCTACCCTGTGAGGGTGGAGAGGGGCTGGGAAGGAATTCCAGGCTGCCCCTGGATCCCTGGAAGTGTCCAAGGCCAGGTTGGACAGGGCTTGGAGCAGCCTGGGCCAGCAACACTGGATGAGGTTTGAGGTCCCTCCATCCCAAAGCATTCCACAATTCCACGAATTCCCCAGCTGTGTGCCCTTCGAGGAGCTGTGTCTCCTCTGCCACAGGATTCCCTTGGCAGACAGGATCCCCTGGGAGGGTTTTCCCAGCCTGCTGTAAGCGCTGTCCCCGTGTCCCTGTTCCAGACCCACCCCACCCAGACAGCCTTCCTGTCCAGCGTGGACCTGCACACCCACTGCTCCTACCAGATGATGCTGCCGGAGTCCATCGCCATCGTGTGCTCTCCCAAATACCAGGAGTGAGTATGGATTGCAGGAGAGAGGGCTGGGGAGGCTCTTCCCTCTGCCTGGGCTGTCAGCCACACCTTTCCTCTCTGAGATCCCTGGCACAGGGGTGGGGAATGTCACAGTGTGACTGGACAGCTCCTGTCAGCTGTGGCTGGCAGGGCTTGTCCA
>NC_031790.1:749519-751265 GCF_001522545.3 Parus major
GAGGGGGGATTTGTGATTTTGTGCCTGTGCAGGCAGGGCCAGCAGTGGGGGTGATCCAAGGAACTGGATCCGAGGGCAAAGCTCTGGCTGCAGGATGTGTCAGGAGGTAGAGGAGACTCAGCTGAGCTGTGGGAACACCTGAATAACCCCCTGTCCCTTCCTCTCCTCTCTTCCAGACCTGCAACCACGTGTCAATAGTGGAGAGAGACGTGGTGATGATGGATCTCCGATAAACCTCTTGCCTTGTCCCCTTCACAGGAGCCACCCACCCTCCTTTAGGCCTAGGGAATCGGTTTTCTTCTCCTGTAGCAGATGATTTCTACGGTGTAGTGATCCCTCCCCTCCCTCCCCGTGGTGGAATCAGATCCCTGCCCTCAGGAACCTCAGTGCCTGCTGTGGGGCTGGCAGAGGGGGCTCCAGCTGTGGGGAGAAGCCAGCTGCCAGAGACAGAAACCAACACTAAAAGCAATTGTTGAACTCTAATCCACGCCCCAACAGCCTCCTGGGGAGCTTCCCCGTGACCCTGAGCTGTGGAAACCTCTTCAAGTGCTTTTGGGACTCACCCAGTTTGTCTCATGCCCTGTTTTGTCCCTCCTGGGCTGCTCGGTCTCAGCTCCCAGGAGCAGATAAATCCTTGCTGTGCTTTCAAATCAAACCTCTCTGACCCCCACAGCAGCTCAGTGCTGCTCCTGTGGCTGCCTGGGGAGGGAAGAGGGCCCAACCTCTTTGGGATCCCTCTTTGAGCATTTCAGGGCTGAAGATCCCTGGATGTGGCCCTGCTTTGAATCCCAGCAGCGTTCAGGGGATTTCTGGGCATTCCCTCCCCTTTCTGCTCACACTCGCTCTCCTGGCTGCCATCACTGCTCCAAGACAGAACTCCAGCAGCTTCAGCCACTTCCATCCCACTCCAAGATGGGATTTCCAGCAGCTTCACCACTTCCATCCCACTCCAAGATGGGATTTCCAGCAGCTTCACCACTTCCATCCCACTCCAAGATGGGATTTCCAGCACTTCCACTCTCCCAGATCCCCAATTCCACATCCCCGAGCTGCGGGAAGCCCGTCCTCGCTCCGTGACGTCGCTGCGGTGCAGGACCCTCCTCGAGGTGCTTTAGTCGGGTGCCAAGCCGAGATTTTTCCATCCCCACCCTCCAGACCGAGCCCCCAGCCCCTGGAGGGAGGGAAACAGCAGAATTCCAAGGTGGAAAGCAGCTGTGGCGAGGCTCGGGAGGGCTCCACATCCCCGCAGGACGGGCTGGGGGGCACACGGGGAGGGGAAGGGGTGTGCAAACATCTCCCTCCTCGTGTCGTGTGCTTGTCCTGGCAGCTCCCCGAGGCTTTCCTTTGGGCACACATGGATGGGATTATCCAGGCTGGGCCTCCCTGGTTTTCTCTCTCCCCCTGGGAGGGGTGGGATCCGTTTCTTTGGGGTTTGTCGTGTTTGCAGCAGCCCCTGCGTGACAAGTGCTGCTCCCAGCTTTATTTCCAGAGCTCCTTTTGGGGAACAGGCTGGCCCCAGGGAGCGAGGGGCCTTTGGGGCATCTCTGGGAACTCGTTTTCAGCCTGGATTAATTAATTTAAGCCATGCTCAGGAGTGGGGGTGTGGTTTCTATGTAGGATTGTTCATCCCCTCCCCACCCCGAGGGGACACAGAGTGGGAAATCACATCTCCCAAAGCAGCAACTCCTTCAAATCTCTGGGAATATCCCAAGGGATCCATCCCAGCTCCTCATCCCTGGGGAATAT
>NC_031790.1:751345-753090 GCF_001522545.3 Parus major
GGAATATCCCAAGGGATCTGTCCTGGCTCCAGGAGAGGAGCTGCTGGCTCATCACCACTTTTGTGTCGTCCCAGTGGCCCATAAACCTTCCCAGGGAGTTTTCCAGGATCCTCAGAGCAGGGAATTCCTCAGCTCAGGCCCCACCTGGCAGCTTTTTCACCCCATTTTTTGGGATCCGAGTCCTCTTTGTGTGTCAGTGAACATCAACATCCTGACACTGCATCCCACGAAGCCACCCTGTGTCAGATGTGTCTGTCACACCTTAAAATCACCCAAAATCAGGTTGGATCAGAACCCCAAACACAAACTACACTCGGTAGGGATGATTTATTGGCTGTGAGAACAATGTCACACCTTAAAATCACCCAAAATCAGGTTGGATCAGAACCCCAAACACAAATTATGCTCAGCAGTGATGATTTATTGTCAGTGACAGCCCTGTCACACCTTAAAATCACCCAAAATCAGGTTGGATCTGAACCCCAAACACAAACTACACTCGGCACCGATGATTTATTGGCTGTGAGAACAATGTGACACCTTAAAGTCACCCAAAATCAGGTTGGATCTGAACCCCAAACACAAACCACCCTTGGCACCGATGATTTATTGTCAGTGACAGCCCTGTCACACCTTAAAATCACCCAAAATCAGGTTGGATCTGAACCCAAACACAAACTACACTCGGCACCGATGATTTATTGGCAGTGACAACCCTGTGACACCTTAAATTCACCCCAAATCAGGTTGGATCTGGGAAGAGCTGAACCCAAACACAAACTACACTCGGCAGGGATGATTTATTGGCAGTGACAGCCCTGTCACACCTTAAATTCACCCAAAATCAGGTTGGATCTGAACCCCAAACACAAACCACCCTCGGCACCGATGAATTATTGGCAGTGACAACGCGACTCGTGTGTTTTGGGGGGGTTCCCACAGGCAGGGAACAACACTTATCTCCACCTCAGCAAACTGAAGGGATCCAAATCCCTCATTTCACGGCTTTGCCCATCCTCAGCAGCATCCCCAGAGGTTCCAGGCGTTTCCATTCCCTCCCGGGGAGGCGCTGGGGGCGCGGGGAGTTGGGAGCAGGGCTGGCCTGTGCCGTGGGATGCCTGGCGTTCCTGCGAGCATCCCCGGGCTGGATTGGCTGCGGGGGCCAAACCTTTCCTTTTTAGGCTCTGCGTGGGCTCCCGCTGCCGCTCCAGCCCTGCCCGGGGTCCCGCAGCCGCGGAGCCCTGGAGCTGACGGCGGTTCTGGGGTCAGGGGTGGCTCTGGGGTTTGGGGATGTCCCCCTGGATGGGCCGGGCTGGGATCCTGCCCCTGGCTCCGTGTGATTCCTCCACAGCAGTGATTCCATCCATGGAGCCCCTTTTCCCAGCCCGCTCTGCTGGCTTTGGGGAAGGGTTTATCCTAAAGGGATTTATTTATGTCATATATGGCAGCCTTTCCCCTCGGTGACCTCATGGGTTTGGCAGGGACACAGCCGGGCCGGGCTGGGAGGGGGACACCGAGTGCAGGGCCAGGGGACAAATCCAGCCCCTGGGAGATGTTGGACAGGGAAAGGGAACAGCCTGGAAGAGCCGGCCCTGGGGACACTGGAGCTGTGAGCTGGCGGTGCTGGGGACACCCTGTCCCTGTCCTCTGGGGGTGACAGTGTAGAGGGGACAGAGCCACAGAGCCAGCCCTGGGGACACTGGAGCTGTGAACTGACAGTGCTGGGGACACCCTGTCCCTGTCCT
>NC_031790.1:753681-757135 GCF_001522545.3 Parus major
GTGCTGGGGACACCCTGTCCCTGTCCTGCCCAGAGGGGACACAGCCAGCCCTGGGGACACTGGAGGTGTGAACTGACGGTACTGGGGACACCCTGTCCCTGTCCTCTGGGGGGTGACAGTGTAGAGGGGACAGAGCCGGCCCTGGGGACACTGGAGCTGTGAACTGACGGTACTGGGGACACCCTGTCCCTGTCCTCCGGGGGTGACAGCACAGAGCCCATCCCCTCTCTGGAGCCACAGGTGACACCGTCACCTTTGGGTCCCTTGTGCTGGTGGCAGCTCCTTGTCACTGCTCCAGTGCCCGGCTGTCCCTGCCGCGGGCACAGCTCGGGATCGGTGCCTCAGTTTCCCTCCAGCCCGCCCAGCTCCGGGGGGTGACTCCGGGACATCTCTGCTGCCTCCCCCGGGTGCCTCCCCGGCCAGGGCCCGTTGTCCTTAAAAAGGCACTCGGGAGTTTGGGAGCTGCTGCTCGGGCTCTGCCGGGGCCAGCGGCCTCTGTGGCCCCGCTGCCGCTGCCGAGGCTCGGCCTCAGGGCCGGGGGTGGCCCCGGGGGGCTCGGGGACAGCGCCCACCCTGTCCCTTGGGGGGTCTGAGCTCATCCCACCTCCAAAATCCACCCAGGAGGGATCAGAACCAGGCTCACCTTCGGCGTGGGGTGGGGATTTGGACCCCACAACCCCTGACCCGAGGGTTTGGGGCACGAGGGGCTTTGGGACACCAAAAACCCAAAAATGGGGGCGGAGAGAGAGAGAGAGAAAACCACAGGGGGAGGCCGGAATTCCCAGAAGTGCCGGATTCCAGGGATGCAGGGGGAAATCCAGGCCGGGAGGAGGCGATGGCACCAACCCCGCGCATCTCCAGCGGCTCAGCCACACCAAACCCCCATCCCGGGGTGTCCCCAGGGCAGAACCCCAACATCCCGCCGTGGGATTTCTCCCCAGGACTCGCTTCCACCTGGTTTTTCCCATCCTGTCACTTATCGGAGCATAAAAGGAGCAGACAAGTGTTGCTCCCGAGCATCCCTGCCATACATTTTCCTACAATAATTTAACCGTGCCGGCTCCTACCACCAGCCCAAGGTCAATTTAATGAAATAAAACACCTTATATGGCCATATGGCCAACACACCATCACTGAGCCTATTTAGGGTCTTTGTTTAGAGAGGATCCGCCTCTGAGGTTCCTCGGGCTCGCTGGTATTTATACCCACGGCACTTCGGGGCTCGGTCCCAGAGGAAAGGAGCTCTCGCCTCTCTGGTGAGTACTGCCCTGCCCAGCCCTGCTTCTCTTCCTCCTCGGAGAGCAGGAAAAACACCCCGGGCGGGGGTTTTTGGGGTTCCCCAGCCTTGATGGGGTGGCCCCAGCTGGGTTTGGGGGTGCCAACCTCGGCGTGACCTCGCTGGAGGTGACGAGAGCTGGGCTGAGGCCAGAGCAGGTTGTGCTCTTGCAGAAATCTCTGTGATTTGGGGTTTTTTGGGGGGTTTTTTCTGGCTTTTTGGGCTCCTGCGAGGTTTTGCCTGTTTCCCTCTGGATTCAGGAGCTCGCCCTCTGGCACAGGGGGCATCCCCCGGTGATTTTTTCCCCCCCGTTTTTGGGAGCGGATGTGAGACAGAAGCGGATGAGATCACCTGGCACCCCCTGCCCGCTTTTGGGGGGCACCAGCCGGGCACGGCAGCACCGCAGCTCCCCGGGGAGCGCGGGCAGGAGGCTCTGGCACCGCTTTTGGCCACCGGCTGGAGGAGGATGGATGAGCAGCACCCACAGGGGAACGAGCATCACCAGCACGCCGGGCTCCCACCACCCCCGGCCCGCAGAGGATTTTACAGGGCCGCCCATCCCCGAGGATTCCAGCGCTTCCCAGCCCAAATCCGGACCAACCCCGTCCCCTCCCGCTCCCTAACGCCGCTCTCCCCCCCTCGGCAGCTTCCCCCAGGTCCCCCCGAGCACCGAGCGCCGCCGGCCCCAGCATGTGCGAGGAGGAAACCACCGCCCTGGTGTGCGACAACGGCTCCGGCCTCTGCAAGGCCGGCTTTGCCGGCGACGATGCCCCTCGTGCCGTCTTCCCCTCCATCGTGGGGCGGCCCCGGCACCAGGTGGGTACCCGGGGGTGGCCCCCAGCCCCGCTCTGATCTCCGGAACGCGGCTAACGAGGCTCTGTCGCCGGCGCTAGGGCGTCATGGTGGGCATGGGGCAGAAGGACAGCTACGTGGGCGACGAGGCGCAGAGCAAGAGGGGCATCCTCACGCTCAAGTACCCCATCGAGCACGGCATCATCACCAACTGGGATGACATGGAGAAGGTGAGACCCTCCCGGGGTGGGCAGCCAGCCCTGCCTTGGCTTTGGGCGCTGAGACCCCAATTCCTGCCTTAGATCTGGCACCACTCCTTCTACAACGAGCTGCGCGTGGCCCCCGAGGAGCACCCGACGCTGCTCACCGAGGCTCCCCTCAACCCCAAGGCCAACCGGGAGAAGATGACCCAGGTACGGCACTTCAGGAGCCCCATGGGGGGATCTGGGGGATTTGGGGGATTTGGGGGATTTGTGGGATTTGTGGGGTGCAGGGTAAGGGCAGAGATCCCGATGGGAAGTCGCCATGCGTGGATCTGCAGGATTTTCCCCACCGCGTGTTCCCCGTGCCGCGGTCACTCACGTTTCTGTGCCATCATTGCCCCACGCGTTTCCCAGAGCGTTCAGTGGTCCCCGTCCTCCTCCTCAGTGCCACCGCTGCCCGCGTGTGACACCACCCTTGGTGCGCCGCGCCGATCCCCGTGCTTTTCCAGCAGCCCCGGGGCTTGGGGCGAGCCGTGCTGGTGCCCCCCGTGCCCACCCCTCACCCCCTGCCCCTCTCCTTTCCCCTCCCAGATCATGTTCGAAACCTTCAACGTCCCCGCCATGTACGTGGCCATCCAAGCCGTGCTGTCCCTCTACGCCTCCGGCCGCACCACCGGTGAGTCGGGGACCGCCCGCCACCAACGGGGACCGAGGCAGCCCCGAGCGTCCCCTCTCACCTTCCCCCTGTCCCAGGCATCGTCCTGGACTCCGGGGACGGCGTCACCCACAACGTGCCCATCTACGAGGGCTACGCGCTGCCCCACGCCATCATGCGCCTGGACCTGGCCGGCCGCGACCTCACCGACTACCTCATGAAGATCCTCACCGAGAGGGGCTACTCCTTCGTCACCACCGGTACGGGGCGGCGGGGGCCGGCGGGGGGCCGGGGACGCCGCGGCGGGGACGCCGGGCTGAGCCTGTCCCGCCGCCGTGTCCCGCAGCCGAGCGGGAAATCGTGCGCGACATCAAGGAGAAGCTGTGCTACGTGGCGCTGGACTTTGAGAACGAGATGGCCACGGCCGCCTCCTCCTCCTCGCTGGAGAAGAGCTACGAGCTCCCCGACGGGCAGGTGATCACCATCGGCAACGAGCGCTTCCGCTGCCCCGAGACCCTGTTCCAGCCC
>NC_031790.1:757509-761997 GCF_001522545.3 Parus major
CCCTCCTCCATGGCTGAGCCCACCCCCAGCTCTCCCTGGGAGCGGTTGCCCCATCCCCAGCAGCGGGCAAACAGTGGCCCTTTGGACTGGGCCATTTTCCAGCTCCCGTGGGTTCCCCACGGAGACGTTTTGGGGCTCCCCAAGCCCTTTGCACCACGAACGGTGGCACAGACCCACGGGTGCTTTTTTGGGGAGCCCTGAGGCGGCAGGGCCGGGGGGGCAGGGAGGTGACATCCTCCTCCCACCCCAGGCATGGAATCCGCCGGGATCCACGAGACAACCTACAACTCCATCATGAAGTGCGACATCGACATCCGCAAGGATCTCTACGCCAACAACGTCCTGTCGGGCGGCACCACCATGTACCCCGGCATCGCCGACCGCATGCAGAAGGAGATCACCGCGCTGGCTCCCAGCACCATGAAGATCAAAGTAGGTGCTGGGTGACCAGTGACCCCCAGACCCTCTCCCAGTTTGGGTTTTGGGGGGGTTTGGTCCCACAGGCTCGTGTCTCCGCAGATCATCGCCCCACCGGAGCGCAAGTACTCGGTGTGGATCGGCGGCTCCATCCTGGCGTCCCTCTCCACCTTCCAGCAGATGTGGATCAGCAAACCCGAGTACGACGAGGCCGGACCCTCCATCGTCCACCGAAAATGCTTCTAAGCCCCCTCCCCGCCCCTGGGGGTCCCCCCGTGCCCAGGCCGGGGTGTCCCGCTCCTCCTCGGACCCCGCTGCTCCTCCCCACCACCCCCTGCGCATTAAAAAGCCTTTTCTCCAAGCTCGGTGTCTTTCCTGGGGGATCTGGGGCTGGGAGGGGCTGGGGGGACTTGGGGTGATGGGGGGGACACTGACCTCGTGTTGGTGGCCACGTCCTGCTGGTGGCCTTGATGCCCCCAACCCCATGACAACACCTTCATATCAGTGACCCCAACCCCATGACAACACCCTGAGCCTGTATTGGTGACCCCAACCCCATAACAACACCCTGAGCCTGAATCAGTGACCCCAACCCCATAACAACACCCTGAGCCTGAATCAGTGACCCCAACCCCATAACAACACCCTGAGCCCGTATCAGTGACCCCAACCCCACTTTGATGCCCCCGTCCCCCCTTTTTGTGCCCCACCCTCTCGCCCCCGCCCCCCGCATTGCCCGGACGTGCTGTGGACGGCGTCTCATTTGCATAAATTACCATATCGCCCCCAACACCCCCCCCGCGTTCCGCCCCCCACCCTCCGCTGTTTCCGCCCCCCCGCCTTCTCCCCCCGCCCACTTCCCGCGCGTTGACGTCACGGGGCGGTGGCGCGCGCTGCTGATTAGCATGTCATTTGCATGTGACGCGGGAAGGCGGAAGCGGTGGCGGGATGGGGCGGTGCGGGGCCACCCTGAGCCTGGCCCTGGAGGGGAACATCGGTACCGGGGGGACCCGGGGGCAGCGGGAGGATTTGGGGTGCGGCGGAAAAGGGGGGCGGCGCAGGCCGGAGCATCCCGGGCTGCGACTTAATTCCTGTGATTATCTTAATTAGCGCTGCCGTGATGGCGCCAAAGCGACATGGAGTTGGGAGGGGGGACACAAAGGGACACCCGGGCTCACCCCGCGCTCCCGGGGGTTGGATTGGGGTCACCCAGGAGCGGGGACCCCCCGAGCTCCCCCGGTAGCCACAGCCAGGCTCAGCCCGTGTTTATGGGGTTTGCTGGGGGGGACACCCCACATTCCCAGAGTCCTGGGGGACACCCCACACTCCCAGAGTCCTGGGGGACCCCCGGGCTCACCCCGCTCTCCCTCCGCAGCCGTGGGGAAATCGACCTTCCTGCGGCTGCTGGGTGCCACCTTCCCGCGGTGGCACCTGGTGACAGAGCCGGTGGCACAGTGGCGGAAGGTGCCGGCCACCGGCACCGCTCAGGTAACGGCGATTCCGGCCCACCCCGGCCCCGCCAGAGCTCCCCGGGTCCCCCTGATCCCCCTCCAGAGCCCCCCGGGACCCCCTGATCCCCCTCCGTGCCCCCGCAGGCGGCCGTGGGCTCCGCCAACCTGCTGAGGATGATGTACCAGGAGCCGGCCCGCTGGTCCTACACCTTCCAGACCTTCTCCTGCATCAGCCGGCTGAAGGCGATGCTGGAGCCGCCGGAGCAGGAGCCCCCCGAGACCCCCCACCCCGTGAGGGTCTTTGAGCGCTCTGTGTTCAGTGACAGGTACCCAGCACCCCGAAAAGAGGAGCCCGGGACTGGGAGCTGGGTTTGTGGTGTCGGCTCCTGGGGGTGAGCAGAGCCTCTGTCCCCAGCGATGCCCCAGAGCGATGCTGAATTGCAGGAATGGGATTTTGGGGTCGTTTGGGGGCTGCCCCATCCTCAGCTGTGTCCGTGAAGCCCTTGGGGTGATGCCAGGCTCGGATCAGGGATTTTTACCTTAATTTAACCACCCGCAGCTCCTCACCAGTGCAAAAAAAAATCCCAAACCAGAAATATCTGTGAAGCCACCTGAGCGAGGGGTGCCAGATCTGCCCGGTCCCCTCTGTGCATCCCTCCCCAGGTACGTTTTTGCCAAGAACCTTTTTGAGGCCGGGCACCTGCAGCCCCTGGAATGGGCCATTTACCAGGACTGGCACGACTTTCTGCTGCGGCACCTGGGGCCCCACGCCGCCCTCCACGGCTTCCTCTACCTGCAGGCCAGCCCCCAGGTGGGTGCAGGAGGCCTCCGGGTGCCCCTGGATCCCGGCAGAGTTGCCGAAATTTTGGGGTTTCGCCACAAATCGCCGCTCTGGAGGAGCAGGGTCTGCTGCTCCTCCCGTGGGAATACCGGGGGAGTTTTGCCGTGTGTTGCAGGGCGGGTTTTGGGGAGAAGGGGCTGCGGCATCTCCTGGGTTTGTGCTTTCCGTGCCGCCCACCCCTCATTTTCCTGCATCCCGTTGTCCCCCAGACGTGCCTGGAGCGGCTGCGGCGCAGGGCGAGGAGCGAGGAGGGTGGGATCCAGCTGAGCTACCTGCAGCAGCTCCACACCCAGCACCAGCGCTGGCTGGTGGACAGGAGCACGGAGTGAGCGCCAGCCCGGCTTTGGGGTGCCCCCCCTGCTTTGGGGGTGTTTATTTGGGGGTGGTTTTTTATTTGGGGAGGGGTCTCATCCCTCACTGCCTCCCTCCCGTAGGATTCACTTTGAGGGTGCAAGGAGAGCGCCCGTCCTGGTGCTGGATGTGGACGAGGAGTTCGAGCAGGACGTGGCGGTGCAGGGCGGGCTCATGGCACAGGTGGGGTGGCACAGCCCGGTGTCCCCCCCGGTGTCATCCGGTGTCCCCCCGGTGCCATCCAGTGTCCTCCCGGTGTCCCCCCGGTGCCATCCCAGTGCATCCCAGTGCCATCCCAGTGCATCCAAGTCCATCCCAGTGCCATCCCAGTGCATCCCAGTACATCCAAGTCCATCCCAGGGCATCCCAGTGCCCTCCTGGTGCCATCCCAGTGCCACCCCAGTGCATCCCAGTCCATCCCAGTGTATCCCAGTGCCATTCCAGTGCCACCCCAGTGCATCCCAGTCCATCCCAGTGTATCCCAGTGCATCCCAGTGCCATTCCAGTGCCACCCCAGTGCATCCCAGTCCATCCCAGTGCCATCCCAGTGCATCCCAGCACCGTCCCAGTGCACCCCAGTGCCATCCCAGTGCACCCCAGTGCCATCCCAGTGCATCCCAGTACATCCAAGTCTATCCCAGTGCATCCCAGTGCCATCACAGTGTAACCCAGTGCATCCCAGTGCATCCCAGTGCCATCCCAGTGCAACCCAGTGCCACTCCACTGCCATCCCAGTGTATCCCAGTGCATCCCAGTGTATCCCAGTGCCATCCCGGTGCCATCCCGGTGCCATCCCGGTGCCATCCCAATGCCACCCCTCAGCCAGGCTGTCCTTGCAGGTGGAAGCCTTTGTCACATCCCTGCGAGCCGAGGTTTTCCCGTCACATCCCGACCCTCTGGGAGCCGGGGAAGGGGCAGCGTCCGCCTGAGGACCCCGACCCGAGGACAAGGGACACGTCCTGGTCCCCTCAGCCCGGCTGTCCCAGCCCAGCGCTGGATCTTGAGGAAGATTTTGGGGGGCCAGGGGGGCTCCCCGTGCTCAGGGGACCAGGTCCTTGCCGTGACCCCCTCCCCACCTTTCGGGACCCCCAGCTGGGGACGCTCCCTGGGCTGGATTTCCTGCGCTGCTTGAATTCCGATGGAAAATCCCCGTTTTTACGTGACGCCCAACCCCCGTGATTTGTTATTTTGTATTTAATTTTTTCCCCTTTAAATTAAAATCAAATCACTGCTGTGTCCGGAGGGGCTGTGCGGGGTCGGGGCGGCTCTAGGGGGGACACGGGGGGACATCGCTCCCCGGTTTTGGGGTGTTGTGGTGGAGGTGGGGACGGGGCAGTGCCCTGGGGCTGGGCTGGGCTGGATTTGGGGGAAAATCAAGGGGATTTGGCACCTGAAAGGGGGTGGGGGGTGGTGCTCGGCCTATAGCGG
>NC_031790.1:762305-766753 GCF_001522545.3 Parus major
GGAGCCGGGCTGCCACCCCCTGGGATTTTTCCCAGAGACCCTACAATAACACAGAGCGAGACCCCACAACGACCCTACAAAAACACCACCAGAGGACCCACAGCTGTTTCCCCTACAAAACCAACAGGGGTGGCGCGACCCCCTCCCCTTCAATCCCCCAAACCCAACCCGCCGCCACCCTACAACAACAAACAACAACAACAACCCCAAAACAACCACCCGCCGCCGCCCTACAACAACAAAACCCGCACACCCCCGTTCTCCCCGCTTCCCCCGAACCCCCCGCTTCCCCCGAACCCCCCGGGCGCCCCCTCCCCGTTCTCCCCGAGCTCGGGGGGCGGCTGCGGGCGCTGGCCCGGAGCCCCCCGGCCGCCCGGCGGGTCCCCCCGAGCGGGCGCTGCAGAACAAAGGAAGCAGCAGAGCAGCGGCGGCGGCGGCGAACGCGAGGCAGCTCCGCGGGTCCCCTCGGGGTACCGGCGACATCCCGAGCCTCCCACCGGGGTCCCCCCGCCGCCGGGAGAGCGCTCAGCCCCGCGCCGAGCCCCCCGCAGCCCCCCGAGCCCGAGGAGGGGGAGCAGAACCATTTATTTCCTATTTTTTTTTGCCGGTAAATGCTCTTTTCTATCTAAATTTGGGGAGCGGGGAGCGGGGGAGGTGGAAAGTTGCCGGTGCGCGGCTGAAGTTGTGAAGTTTGTGCGAAGCCGTGCGGGTTTGAGGTGGGGGGGGAAAAAAGGAAAGGAAAATGGGGTTGGGAGAAATAAGGGGTGGGATTAAAAAAAGGGGGAGGCAGCGCCCCGGTTTTGGGAGGGGGAGGCTCGGGGAAAAAGAGGGGTGGGGAGACAGCGGGGCCGCCCCCCCCGGGCTGGAAGCGGCGTGGAAATTCAAAGTCGGGGTTGACTCGCGGCTCTGTCCCCGCAGAACCCCCGCGCTGTCCCCAGGGCGGGGGACACGGTGACCCCGGGATGTCCCTGTGGCCGGGCAGGGGGCTCCGCCAGCCCGGGCCAGCCGCCCCCCCGGCCGGGGGGAGCCCCCAAATCTAACGCTGTCCCCCCCCCGGGATGGAGATGGAGAGGCACGAGGGGATCCACAGGGAGGTGAGCGACCCCCCCAGCTCCCCCAAACTCAGCCGTCCCCCCTGATCCCCACACCTCAGGGTGACCCCTTTGAGCGTCACCGCGACCCGGAGGGGTGGGCAGGGAAAGCCCCTCCTCGGTTTGGTGGATGGGTTTGTTTTTTTAAGGGTATTTCCGTGGGAAATGGGACTTTCTGCTGCCTTAAAGGCCGCCTCGACGCTTTAAACACCCCCCCAAAAAACCCCCTGGGGCATCCCCCAAAACAGCGCCGCGGGACGGGCGGAACAAAACCCACCTTTAAACCGAATTCCTTGGAATTTCTTGGCGTGAAAGAGCAAAACCCCGCACGAAAAACCCACCCGGGCGCCGTCCTGGGAGGGGTGGGGGTCGGTTCCCCCAAAAAGAAGGGGGTGGCGAGGAAGGGGAAGGCAGAGCCGTGCCCGAGGGGGGCATCTCGGAGCTGACAAGTTGCGGCATTCTCTACACCCCAAAAAAAAAAATTCCAACGCCTTCCTTCCTTCGGCACGGCTGGTTTTACCGGCCGGGGTGGTTGGAACCGGGATCTGGCATTTTGTGCCCACGCAAAATCCAGGGAAAAAACGGGGGGGGGGGCTGCTCTAACTGGGGGGGCTCCAATGTGGGAGGGAGAAAAATCTTCTCGGCGTCGAGTTTTGGTGTTTCCACCCCCAAAAAAAAAATCCCCCATCGGCGCCGATTTGCCTTTTTTTTATTTTGTGGTGTCGGGGGTTGAGCGGCTGCCGTGCGCCTCTGGGTTGGATCCAGCGGGGTTTTCCCTGGATTTGGGATTTGGGATGGGATTTGGGATTTGGGATGGGATTTGGGATTTGGGATGGGATTTGGGATTTGGGATGGGATGCAGGGGACGCTGGCACAGGTGGCTTGGCGAGGCAAGGCGAGGACTTTTCCCTTGGCAAAACGCCGGCGAAAACTGAAATCCGACGGCCGGGGTTTGTCCCAGCGCTTTTCCAGGCAGGATATGAAGGGAAAAGATGATTTGTGAGGATTCTGCGGGGTTGGGTTCCCCGGAACCGGGATGGTGCCGGTGAGCCGGGCCGGGCTCTGCCGCTGTTCCCACGGCCCCGCGGCTCTCCCGGGGAGCTTTGGCAGCCGCAGCCCCTTCCCAGCACCAGTTCCACCAGTTCCTCCGGCCCGGGCAGGCCGGGAGAGCCGGCTCTGCCCCGGCTGGAGCTCCTGCTGTCCCCCTGGGGCTGATCTCCTGCCGTGTCCCCACCCGGGAGGAGGAGGAGGAGGAGGATGATGAAGATCTCAGAGGTCAAGGTTTAGCTCTGCTCCCATGGCGCGGCTCTGTCAGACACTTCCCAGGCGGCTCTGGGTGTCTTTCCCAATCATTTGCATAACTAATCAACGTCTAGGGAAGCCGCTCATTAGCGCGGAACGCGCTCCGCACCGGGAGCCGCCGGTGTCCGCCCCGAGCGAGGGAAGGATGCTCCGAAATGTCCCCCTCAGATTTGGGAACAAACCATAAAGAGACCCCACAGAAAATCCCATTCCCAGCAGGAACAGGATCAGACCTCACAAAAAACCCCATTCCCAGCAAGAACGGGCTCAAACCCCACAAAAAAACCCATTCCCATCAGGAACGGGCTCAGACCCCACAAAAAACCCCATTCCCAGCAAGAACAGGCTCAGACCCCACAAAAAAATCCCATTCCCATTGGGAACAGGCCCAGCAGACCCCCAAAAACCCTTTTTTGGGTGGCAGGGATGGGACATGGCGCAGCTCAAGGTGTCCCTGGGGAATTCCCGATGCTCGAAAATTCCCGTTCATCCTCAAAACTTAAAATTCCCTGAGTGAATTTGGCAGCTAGGCTCGGGGCCGAGCGCTGGCGATTAGGGCTAATCTCATTTAAAGCATTACTAATAAAAGTTACTATATTTGTCCATCTCCGAGGTTTTCCCTGGAGGGTTGAGGTGGGATTTTTTTTATTTTATTATTTTAAATTTTTTTTTTGCCTCTTCCAGCGTGAAATCGCCCCAAAACGCGTCAGGCATCTCCAAAAAAATTAAAAGCAGGGGGATGATGGATGGGATGAAGGACAGGCCGGGGTTGGGTTCGTGCTGGTGGCACCTTCAGGATGTCACCAGGGTAATCCGGGGGGATTCCTCATGCCTGGAAAATGAAAATATTCCCAGTTTTGGCTGCGATGTGAGCAGCTCAGAGGGCTCGGGAGTAAATCCGATGGATGCTGGAGAGGAGGAGGAGGACGGGAGGGAAGAGGAGGCTGGAGGAATTCAATCCCCGACGCTTTTTGCAGGGAATTCTCGCCTGGCAGAGCCTTGCCAGGCTGGAAATTTGGGGAAAAACCAATTCCCGGCCCGGCTGATCCCATTTATTCCCGTGGGAGTCGCGTTGCTCGGGTCCCGGGCTTTTTCGGGAAGGAAAAAAAGGGAATATTTCTCCTGGGAATGCGGCAGGGATTGGGAATTTCGGGTCTGTGCTTGCTCCTCCACCTGGAGCCGGCTTTGTCCAACCCACTGGGCATTTCACGGCTCCTCAGATCCCTTTGGAAAGCGTTTTTTTCCTGGGAAACCTTTGGGAATTTGGAGTTTTTAGCCGTTTTGCCGGTGATTTAGCTGAGAATGGGTTTGAGCTCTTTCCAGGAGCCTCCAATCCCAACTCGGAGAAGTTTCGGGGGGGAATTCTCTTTTTTTTTTTGCTCCCCCTTTTTTTTTCCTCCTTTCTCTCCCAAAAATCGTTCCGTGCATCACTCAGCTCCAACAGGGTTTGGAAAAACTGGAGCTGAATTCCACCAGGACTTTTTCAAGGATTTTTAACCCACTTTTTAACCCTTTCACCGTCCGATTCCCACGGGAAAACTCCCACATCCTCCCCTTTCTTCAGCGGATTTTGGGGAAGAAAGGGCAAATCGGACAACGCGCGTGCGAGGAGGATTTAAATGCTATTTAAATGCCATTTAAATGTTATTTAAATGTTATTTAAATGTTATTTAAATGCCTGACGTCCCCAAATTAATGAATTCAGGGCCCCAAATCAGCGACGTCCCCAAATTAATGGTGTCCCCCGACCCAAATGATCGATATTCCCTAATTAACCCGACTAAATTAATGGACCCGAATTAACGGATGAAAATTCCGAGGTGGCCGGGGGTTTAATGGCAGGGAAATGTTGGAGGGAGGGGCTGTAAAGGACATTTTGGGGCTGATCTCGGGGTTTTTGGCTGCTGCCACCGCCCGTGTCGCGGTTTTCTGGGGGGACAGTGACAAAACGAGCGGGGTTTGGGGGTCCCGTCACCCCAATTTTGGGGTTGTGGGGTGGCGTGTCTGTGTCCCTGCCTGTGTCCCCATGGTGTGCTGTCTGTGCTGCAGCTGCAC
>NC_031790.1:768341-768962 GCF_001522545.3 Parus major
GGTAGGGGTGGGACGGCCACACACCGTAAGGTGCACCCCCCTTCACCCCACATCGCTATTCCCCCGTGTGCTCCTCGCCTTTATTAACCATTATTTCTATAAACCCATCCCGGCCGTCCCCCAAAATGTGCTGAGCTCAGGGGTGATGCCAACAAGGGCGATGAGGCTCCCCGCCGTGACGTCACCGTGACGTCACCGGTGGCAGCTGTCATCCCTCGGTGTGACGAGGGACCGGGGGTCCGGCTCGGGCTCCCCCCGCTTTTTCCACCACGGGGGTGGCCACAAAAAAAAACAAACCAGCTCCTCCTCAAGGTGGGGGTGTCATTATTTTGGTTATCCCATCGCCAAGAGCGGCGCGGTTTTGGCAGATTTGGTACCCGAGCGGCTGCGGGTGCCGGTGGCTTCCAGGGGACGTCGCCGAGGTCAGGGTTGCCGTAAAAAAATAAAATCGTGCGGCCGGCACGAAGTTTGGAGTCGGCGGTGAGCGGCTTTTGGCAGCACGTGTTTTCGCAGGGATGGGGATGCTTTTGGATGCGGCCGCCAACGCCGGAGCTGCCTCCGGAGCGGCGGATGCCGTGCGAAAAAAAATAATCAGAAATCATATTAAGAGCCCGTGGCAGG
>NC_031790.1:769695-771844 GCF_001522545.3 Parus major
GGGATGAGGTCGGTTCCGAGCCGGGATGAGGTCGGTGAGCGATCCCGGGGTTGCATCATGCTGGGAAGGGCTGGGAGCAGAGTCCTCGCAGGTTGTTACGGTGGCCCCATAAACGAGCCCCGCTCTTGGCCTTTGGCACCTCGTTAGCTGCGAGGAGCTTTGTTTTGCGGATTGCCCGACATGGACTCTTTTTCGCAGGTAATTAAGGGGGAAGGTGGCTCCGAAGAGGAGACGGTGGGGTCTGGGGAAGTGTGTTTGCCCAGAATTTTTGGCCTTTCCTTTGAGGAGCTTTGCTGGCCTAACTGGGAATGGAGATGGCAAAGTGGTGGCTCTGGGACACATGGTTGTGCTTTGTCCCAAAAAGCCCTAGCTGGGGTGTCCCTGGTGCTGGCACACTGCGAGTGAGCTGTCCCCATGCCACTGGGGTCCCCAGTCCCCTGCCTGTGTGTCCCCTGTCCCTGTGGCACTGTGTGTCCCTGTCCCCATAGCATTGGGGTTCCCTGTGGCACTTTCCCAATCCCTATCCCTGCTCCATCAGGATCCCTGGTCTCGTCTGTGTGTGTGTCCCCATCCCTATGGCAGCGTGTCCCTTGTCCCCCACCTGTGCACGTGTGGGTCTCTGCTCCCTGTTTCTGCAGTGCTGGCATTCCTAAACCTTTCCCTTGTCCCCATTCCCATGCCATTGGTGTCCCCATTCCCCTGCCATTGGTGTCCCCTGTCCCCATTCCCCTGCCATTGGTGTCCCCATTCCCCTGCCATTGGTGTCCCCTGTCCCCAGTCCCATGCCATTGGTGTCCCCAGTCCCTTCCCTGCGTGGACAGGGCTCCCCTGTCCCCATTCCCGTCCCCCTGGGGTCCCAGTGCTCTTCCTGCCTGTGCTGGGCTCCCTCGTTCCTGTGACATTGGGGTTCTCGGTCCCAGCACGTGCCAGCTGTCCCTGTGGCACTGGGGTCCCCATTCCCTGTCCCCGCCGTGTCCCTTGCTCCACGTGTGCTCCAGGAGTCCTCTCAAGGGGACGTCACGAAGGGGCCAGCACCAAAACCCACTGTCCCCGTCCCCTGGCTGTCCCCACGGTGGGTGGGGATGAGAGAGATGCCCCCAGATCCCTCCTGGGGACATCCCCCTGCTCCCTCCTCTGCCAGCGCTTTAATCTCGGTGCTTTGAGCTCTGTGGAAAAGGGTGCCAGACCATTTCTGAGGATGAAAGAGCTTTTTTTATTTATCCTCCCCACTCCCCGGGCCGGCATCCAAGGGGAGATGAAATGAAACGGGAAGAGGCTGGAGGTGAAACAGCTGCGATCAGCTCCGTCCCCGCTCCACATCTGCCCGCCACACCGCTGCCAGCCCCTCCAAACCAGCTCAGCCCCAATTTTCTCCTCTGTCCTGGGGCCAAAATCCCCTTTTCCTGGCGTGGGATTCGCAGGCAGGGCTGTCGGAGGGAGCCGTGTTGCGGGGACAATGCAGCGTGTTTGTTTGCTACAGCTAAAATGGCAGTTCTTAAGAGGGAAAAAAAAAAGAGAGCGAAGTGCTTCTGCACATCCAGTCACCGCATCTTTTGATTAAATGAGATTTTGCTGTCGAAGGGGGGAGCTGGGGACCACGAGCTCCTGAGCCTGCAGTTCCCATCGCAGCCAAGTGAGGGGAGAAAAAAAAATAATTCCGAACCACCCCGAGCCATGAAAATGCTGTTTAAAGAAAATAAAAAAGGATTGGAGCGAGTTGTGGTGGGATGGAGCAGGGAATGGGGAGCAGGAGGAGGAGGAGGAGCAGTGAGGAAGATCCTCTGAAGGATCTGAAGATCCTGAGCCTCTGAGGAACCTGGTGGTGTCGTAATTAAAGCCTCTGCACTTCAGGCCTTGCGTTGAAGCCACTGCAGTTAAAGCTCAGGCGCCTAAATCCGCACCAATTAACGCCGTTGCAATTAAAGCCCTGGCACTTAATTAATGCTGTGGCTGTACCAGCCCTGGTGGCAGTGCCGGCTTCTCCAAGCCGTGCCTGGCGTCTCCATGAGTCTCCCTGGTGTTGGAGCAGACTGGGAACGCGTTCCTGGCACAGTGGGAACAGCCTGTCTGCCCTCGGGATCACACCGGGATCACACCGGGATCACACCGGGAACAGCCTGTCTGCCCTCGGGATCACACCGGGATCACA
>NC_031790.1:772474-775353 GCF_001522545.3 Parus major
GATCACACTGGGATCTCTCCGGATCACGCTGACTGCCCGCACACGGCTTTTTTTAGGTTTACAAACACGACGGCCCCGTGCATGCGCCGCTTCCCCCGCTCCTTCCTCGTGAGTCATCACCCACCGGGGCCGGGGAATCGTCACCGGGACCGGGGAATCGTCACCGGGACCGGGGAATCATCACCGGGACCGGGGAATCATCACTGGGAAATCATCACCGGGGCCGGGGAATCGTCACCGGGGCCGGGGAATCGTCACCAGGGCCAGGGAATCATCACCGGGAAATCATCACCGGGACCGGGAAATCATCACCGGGACCGGGGAATCATCACTGGGAAATCATCACCAGGACCGGGGAATCATCACCAGGACCGGGGAATCATCACCGGGACCGGGGAATCATCACCAGGACCGGGGAATCATCACCGGGACCAGAGAATCATCACTGGGGCCGGGGAATCATCACTGGGACCGGGGAATCATCACCCCCATCACCGGGACCGGGGAAGCCGGAGGCTGCGTTGGCGTTTTCCCCCTCGTGGTGCCGCTGACCCCAGCGAGGAGGGGAAGGAAAAAAAAAAAGGCCAAATCAGACTATTTTTTTTTTTTTCCTGTTCTTTCTGTTCTTTCACCGTTCCCGTTTCTGTTTTTCTCTGCGGAGGATGCGGGTGGCCACCGTGGCTGTGGGTGGTCCGTGGTGAGGTGTTTTTGGAGAGGACCCGGCGCTGCTTGGAGGGTGGGAAGAGTTGAAACATCACCGGATTCCCCGTTTTCCTCACCCTTTGTCGGTTGCGTTCCTGTAGCGATGCCGGTCGGTGCGGTTTTGAAAAAGAAAAAGCAAAATGAGACCCCGAAATGTTGGCAGAGGTGCTGGCAGGAGATTCCCGGGGGCCCGGCAGTGCCAAACCCCCGCGCTGAGCTCATGGGCTGAGGTGGCTCCGGTGACTCAGCAGTGCCGGTGCTGACTCAGCAGCCCCAGCCCCCAGGGAAGCGGTGGGATAACGGGAGAGCTTGGAATTTTTTTGGGTAGAAAAAGGGATTTCTTTGTACGGCGCTCTGCGGTTTGCTGATGCCGAGCCAATATCCGCGCTGCCAACACGTTTTCCTCCCCTCTGTGCGCTTCGCTCCAGCTTTGGGAAAGTGATTTCATCCAAAGGGGTCGCTTCTCCCACCTGCCGCGAGGTGTTTTTCCCCCCACGGGAAAACGGGTCGTGGTGGCAAAACCAGCTCCGGGTTTGGCAGGGGCGGCTCCCAGAGTTTTCCCTGCTCCCAGATGGGGCAGGGCCCGGCTCCCACTCATCTCCCGGCTCCTGCCCGCCCGCCGGCGCGCCGCCGACTTGCCCGTGCTTGTGGGAGGGCGGCGGCACACGCGGTTCCTCCTTCTCCTCCTCCTCCTCTGCAGAAGGTCGGGTTCTGCTGCGGCGTGAGGAACCCCACGTCCTGGGGAGGGTGGGCACGGCAGCATCCCCCAGGTATGAGGGGATGGGGGAGAGCTGGAGTGGGGCTGAGCACCCGCGGGTGACACATCCCTGACTGGTTCCTGGGGACCTGGAGGGTGCAGGGGCTCCTCCTCTGTTCAAATCGCGGGGGTAAAGCCTTGAAAAGCGGGGTGTGGAAAACCTTTCCTCCTTGCTCTTCAAAATGTGCCTTTTTCTCCTGCAAAGTGCAAAGCCATCGGTGGG
This sequence comes from Parus major, assembly GCF_001522545.3. Classification (NCBI taxonomy): domain Eukaryota; kingdom Metazoa; phylum Chordata; class Aves; order Passeriformes; family Paridae; genus Parus; species Parus major. Next base: position 774,157 of record NC_031790.1, read on the forward strand.
GTGGACATGTCCCTGCTGGGGCTGGAGGGGACACAGCCTGCTCCTGTGGGGAATGCTGGCAGCAGGGCTGGGAAATTGGGCTGCAGGGGATGGGAAATGGAGCTGGGCCGGGTGAGAGATGAGGAGAGGCCCCAGACCTTTCCTGTGCAGAGCCCATGTGCTTCCACTTCCTTTCCATGTGGGTCCTCTTCCTTCCCTGCCCCTGTCGCCTTCCTCCTTGCCCCTTTGCCGTTCTTCCCCTTGTTTCCCTTCCTCCCCATCCCCATCTTCCTTTCCTGTCCCCACTATCCCTCCTTGCCCATCCCCTTTCTCCCATTTCTTCTTTTCTTTCCTTCCCTTTTTCCTTTCTCCCCATTTCTCTTCATTCCCTTCTTCTCCTTCCCTGTCCTCTTTCCCCCTTCTTTCCCTTCACCTCGCCTTTCTCCTTTCCCTTCATCTCCTTCCCCTTATTCTCCTTCCACTTCCCTCTTCCCCTTCCTCTGCCTCCTCCCCTTCCTCTTCCCTTTCTCCTCTTCCTCTTCCCTTTCTCCCCTTCCTCTTCCCCTTCCTCTCCATCCCTCCTTTCCCTTCCCCAGGCCCGGAGCAGGCTCGGTGATTCAGCCTTGCCAATCTGGGAGCCGGCACGAGAGGAGCCAGCTGTGTTTAGGGGAAAAAAAAAACCCGCTTCAAGAAACAAAAATAGTCCCGTCGGGTTTTGTTGGCTTTTTAAACTCCTCCTTTTCCCTTTCAAGAGCTCGGCTCCCTCGCTCCCTGACGCGGCTCCGAGCTGTGCCAAGCCTTTCCCCGTGCCCTGGCCAGCTGGCGGCTCCCGGCTCGGCTCCGTGCCACTGCTGGGGACACACGCCGCGGCTTGGCCGCGGTACCCGGCTTCCCAAAACCCGCTCTGCCGGGAGCATCCGCTGGGAGCATCCGCTGGGAGCGGCTGCTGGGGGATGTCTGCAGTGCTGAGCATCCCTGAGTGTCCCTGTCCTGAGTGTCCCTGCTCTGAGTGTCCCACTCCCAGTGTCCCTGCTCTGTGTCCCTGTCCCGAGTGTCCCTGCTCTGAGTGTCCCTGCTTTGTGTCCCTGTCCTGAGTGTCCCTGTCCTGAGTGTCCCTGTCCTGAGTGTCCCTGCCCTGTGTCCCTGTACTCAGTGTCCCTCTTCCAGTGTCCCTGCTCTGAGTGTCCCACTCCCAGTGTCCCTGTCCTGAGTGTCCCT
>NC_031790.1:775900-780414 GCF_001522545.3 Parus major
GTCCCACTCCCAGTGTCCCTGCTCTGTCCCTGTCCCGACTGTCCCTGTCCTGAATGTCCCTGTCCTGAATGTCCCTGCCCTGAGTGTCCCTGCCCTGTGTCCTGACCCCAAACATCTTCACTCTGAGCATCCCCCCTCCAAACATTCCAACCCCAAGCCCTCCCCAAGCATTCCTGACCCTGAGCATCCCCCACTGCGAGCGTTCCCACCCTGAGCATCCATTCCCCACCCCTCCTGACCCCGAACATCCCACCTCAACCATCCCTTCCAAAAGGGAAAATACTTTTCCTGGAGGAAACGAGGCAGTTGGAGGTGGGAACAAATCCTTTTTCCACCTCGGAAAAAATCCTCCATCTCCCTCGGAAGCCCCCGGTACTGGTGAGATGTCGGTGCAGGAGCTGGGAGTGGGACAATGTCACTTTTGACCCCAAAGGAGAAGGAAAAGGGGGTGGAATGGTTGCTCCAGCGCTGCCCAGAGAGGGTTGTGATCATGGGGGTCCCCAAAATCGCTCCTGGGACTGGAGTAAAGCAGAGCCGAGCTTCCCACAGCGTAAATGAGCTCAGCTCCCTCAGCATCGCCGTCATTCCGGCTTTTCTCCGGGCTAAATGAGGACAGGAGCGAGCAGCTCAGCCCCAGCGCTGGGGTCAGCCGGGGCCATGGAAACAGCTTGGAAAACAAGGCGGGAGAGGCGGCTGCGGCCGCCCGCGGCGGCGAGAGGCAGCAGGACCGCGAGCCGTGGGTACCCCGGGGGAACCAGGGGGGGAACCGGGGGGCTCTCACCGCTTGGCCTTCCCAGATTTCCTTAAATTTCCCTTTCCAGGGGCTGTCTGTGTGTCCATCCATCCGTGTGTCCATGCCTCGAGTTGGATTTAGGTCATCCGCTCCTCTCTGGCTGGTTGTGCTGCTGGGTTGGGATCGGGAAGGGGTTTCCCATCTTGTGGGGTCTGGAGGTGCAGCACGGTGCTCGCCAGGAGAATCATTCCTGGTGGGAATGTGTGATTCCTGCAGAATTCCCAGGAGAATCATTCCTGGTGGGATTCCTGCAGAATTCCCAGGAGAATCATTCCTGGTGGGATTCCTGCAGAATTCCCAGGAGAATCATTCCTGGTGGGATTGTGTGATTCCTGCAGAATTCCCAGGAGAATCATTCCTGGTGGGATTCCTGCAGAATTCCCAGGAGAATCATTCCTGGTGGGATTCCTGCAGAATTCCCGTTCCTGGCACGGCTCTCTGGAGCCACCAGCACTGTGGGATGTTGTTGTAGGGTCTCCAGCCCTCAGGGCTTCCCCTGGCGGTGCCCCCAAGCCGCCATCCCAAGCGAGGATCCCCGGGGTTGTTGCCAGAGGAGGAAAACCACAATCCGAGTGCCGGAGCTGGCCGGGCTCCACCGCAGCGGGGCCGGCAGCCAAAATTCCCTCTTGGCCGGCCCGTGCCGGCGGCTGGCAGCAGCTCCCGGTGACCTCCGCAGCTGCCGGCCGTGCCCTCGCCCCCAAAGCCACCCCGGTGCCACCAAGGTGGCTCAGCATTCCCACCGAGCTTCCTCTGTGCTCCAAAGTGCCACCAAAAGCCACCCCGGTGCCACCAAGGTGGCTCAGCATTCCCACCGAGCTTCCTTCATGCTCCTCTGGCCCCCAAAGCCACCCCGGTGCCACCAAAATGGCTCAGCATTGCCACCGAGCTTCCTCTGCACTCCTCTGGTCCCCCAAAGCCACCCCAGTGCCACCAAGGTGGCTCAGCATTCCCACTGAGCTTCCTCTGCGCCCCAAAGTGCCACCAAAAGCCACCCCGATATATCCAGGCTTGCTGGATGTATAGGATTGCTGATTTTATAGGGCTGATGGGTATATAGGGTGCTGGATGGATAAAGCTGCTGGATGTGTAGAGTTGTTGCATATATGGACTCTTGGCCATATAGGATTGTTGGATGTGTAGGTCCTGCTTGGCTGTACAGGATGTTTAGGGTTGCTGGGTGCTGGATATGTGGGATTGTGGAATATTTAAGGCTAGATAACATTTATATGATATAGATAAAATATTTAATGAATGATTAAGCTGCTGGATGTGCAAGAGATTGCTGATTGTGTAGGGGTTTTTGTGGATGTACGGGTTCCTGGTTGTATAGGTTATATAGGGTGGGGGGATGTATAGGATCGCTGGATTTGTGGGTCACTGGGTCTGTGGGGCAGTTGGATCTGTAGGGCAGTGGATCCGTGTGTCCGTGTGTCCATCCGTGTGTCCGTGTGTCTGTGTGTCCGTGTGTCTGTGTGTCTGTGTGTCTGTGTGTCCATCCGTGTGTCTGTGTGTCCATGTGTCCGTGTGTCCGTGTGTCCGTGTGTCCATCCATCCATGTGTCCGTCTGTCCATCCACCCGCGTGTTCGTGTGTCCATCCGTGTGTCCGTGTGTCTGCATGTCCATCCCTCCGCGTGTCTGTGTGTCCATCCGTGTGTCCATATGTCCATCCATCCATGTGTCTGTCCGTCCATCCACCCGCATGTTCGTGTGTCCATCCATGTGTCCGCATGTCCATGAGTCCATGTGTCCGTGTGTCTGCATGTCCATCCCTCCGCGTGTCCGCGTGTCCGCGTGTCTGTGTGTCTGTGTGTCCATCCACCCGTGTGTCCCTGTATCCGTGTGTCCATGTGTCCGCGTGTCCGTGTGTCCCTGTATCCGTGTGTCCATGTGTCCGCGTGTCCGTGTGTCTGTGTGTCCACGTGTCCATCGGTCCGTGTGTCCGTGTGTCCATCCGTGTGTCCATCCGCGTGTCCGTGTGTCCGTGTGTCCATCAGTCCGCGTGTCCGTGTGTCCACCCGCGTGTCCGTGTGTCCATCCACCCGCGTGTCCGTGTGTCCACCCGCGTGTCCGTGTGTCCTCCCGCGTGTCCGTGTGTCCGTCCCCGGCCGGCCGGTCCGTACGTGCGCTGTGTCCCGGCACTAATGGCTCCCGCCGCCGGTTTGGCGGCTCGGAGGGCGGGGAGGGCCGGGGCTGCCGCGGGGGCTCCCCGGGCCCCGCTCGTTCTCTCCTCCCGGGACGGTCCCGCCGCCGCCGCCGCCGCCCGCGGCTTCTCCCGCCACAGCCGTGAGTGCCGGAGCCGCCCCGAGTCCCGGCAGCGCGGGCATCCGTGTGTCCGTGTGTCTGTCCGTGTGTCTGTCCGTGTGTCTGTCCGTGTGTCTGTCCGTGTGTGTCTGTCCGTGTGTCCGTCCGTGTGTGCGTCCGTGCGTCCGTGTGTCCGTGTGTCCACCCGCGTGTCCGTGTGTGCTTCCGTGTGTGCGTCCGTGTGTCCGTCTGTGTGTCTGTCCGTGTGTGCGTCCGTGTGTGCGTGTGTGCGTCCATGTGTCCGTCCGTGTGTCCATCTCTGCGTCCATCCGTGTGTCCGTGTGTCCATCCCTGTGTCCATCCCTGTGTCCATCTCTGCGTCCATCCGTGTGTCCGTGTGTCCATCTGTGTGTCCATCTCTGCGTCCATCCGTGTGTCCGTGTGTCCATCTGTGTGTCCATCTGTGTGTCCATCCCTGTGTCCGTCCGTGTGTCCATCCCTGTGTCCGTCCGTGTGTCCGTCCGTGTGTCCGTCCGTGTGTCCGTCCGTGTGTCCATCCCTGTGTCCATCCCTGTGTCCGTCCGTCTGTCCATCCATCTGTCCGTCCGTGTGTCCCGGCCGAGCCGGGAGCGGCTCCGGACCATTCCCCGGGAGCTGGAAACGCTCCGAGCCTTGCTCAGCCTTATTTATTTATTTTTTTAAATTTTTTTATTATTGTTTTTCCCATCCTTCCCTCTGTTTCAGCCGTTTAAACTCGGGGGGGTGGGGTGGAGAGGGGTGAAAGTAAAAACAAAACAGAGGGAAAACGGGTTTTTTAAAGAAAAAAAAAAAAAAAAAGTTTTTGTCCTCAAGGGGGTTTTTCTCCCCTTTTATAGCGCCCCGAGGATGCAGAAGGGGATGTGAGGGAGCGGCTGAGTTAATATCGCTTGCTTTTCTCTATTTGAATTTATTATTATTATTATTATTATTATTATTATTATTATTATTATTATTATTTAATTTTTATTTTTATTTTTATTTCTATTTTTTAAAATTTTATTTATTTATTTATTTATTTATTTATTTTTTCTCTATTTGAATTAATTTCCTCCCCGGTTTTTATCCTTTCCCGGGGTGAATGGAAGGAGGTTTTTGAACAGGCAGGGCTTTTTTCCGAGGAAAAGAAGGAATTGTTGCCCGCGGCAGCGAAGGGGAGGAGATTGCCGCGGATGCCTCGGGATGGGGAGGGGGGGATCGATTTTTGGGGAAAAGCTGCGAGGTGTTTCCATCTCCCAGGAACAAAAGGAGCTGGGTGGCCAGAGCCAGGAAAAAAACCAATTATTTATATGTATATTTAGTGGATATATTGTATATATGTGTGTGTGTGTGAAGTTTTGTTTCCCTCCACTGAGCTGGGGAAAGTTGTGGCTTTCGGGTTAACCCCTTAGGAGCAGCGGGGGATGTTTTCCTTTTAATTCCCACCATGGATTATTATTTTCC
>NC_031790.1:780514-781658 GCF_001522545.3 Parus major
GGTTTTTCCCCGTGTTTTTCCCCGTGTTTTCCCAATGTTTTCCCTGTGTTTTCCCCGTGTTTTCCCCGTGTTTTTCCATGGTTTTTCCCCGTGTTTTTCCCCGTGTTTTCCCCGTGTTTTCCCCGTGTTTTCCCCCCATGTTTTCCCCCCATGTTTTCCCCCGTGTTTCCCCAATGTTTTCCCAATGTTTTCCCCATGTTTTTCCCGTGTTTTTCCCGTGTTTTCCCCCCTTTTCCTCACCCGTGGTGGAGTTGGGGAGCCTCTTCTTGCCGCTGCCGCTGGAGATGCGCTGCTGGAGAGCCTCGAAGAAGGACTGGGGGATGTGGAACACCAGCGGCTCCGGGCGGCCTGGGAGGGCACAGAGGGGTCAGGAAAAGGGTTGGGGGTCCCAAATCCTCATCCCAAAGGGTCCCTGGGGCCCATGGGATCAGCAGGGGTTGAATTTCCCGGGAAATGTCTGGGATTTGGAGGCTGTCCCCTCGCTGTGGCTGTTTTGGGTGGTGGTGGGAGGTGTGGATGGAGTTTGGGTGTTCCCAAAATGGGACCAAAAAAATGTTAACAAATGGCACCAGAAGTGTTCCCAAAAAGGGACCTAAAGTGCTCCCCAAAAGACACCAAAATTGTTCCCAAAAAGGCAACAAAAGCCTTCCCAAAAAGGCACCTAAAGTATTCCCCAAAAGACACCAAATCATCCCCAAAAAGGGACACAGCATTCCCAAAATGGCATCAAAAGTGTTCCCAAAAAGGGACTAGAATTCCCAAAATGGCACCAAAAAGTGTTAACAAATGGCATCAGAAATGTTCCCAAAAAGGCACCAAAAGCATCCCCAAAAAGGGACACAGCATTCCTAAGATGGCACCAAAAGTGTTCCCAAAATGGCACCAGAAGTGTTCCCAAAAAGGCACCAAAAGCCTTCCCAAAAAGGCACCAAAACTATTCCCCAAAAGGTACCAAATCATCCCCAAAAAGGGACACAGCATTCCCAAATGGCACCAGAAATGTTCCCAAAAAGGGACACAGCATTCCAAACACCAAAAGTGTTCCCAAAATGTTCCCCAAAGAGCAGGGGGGCTTGAGAGCCGTGGAATTCTGGAATGGTTTGGGGTGGGATGGCCCCAAAACCCACCCAGTCCCACCCAGGGG
>NC_031790.1:782591-783636 GCF_001522545.3 Parus major
AACTGGTAGTGCATGGTCTGGTGGATGCGCTCTGTGACGCTGCCCAGCCACTCCTGGAAGGACAGGGACACCTGGGATTCATCCAGCACCTGGTTACAGCCTGTGGGGCACAGGAAAGGGACACAGCAATGTCACCCTGCCCCACAGGGACACAGCAATGTCACCCTGCCCCACAGCTCAGCCCCACAGGGACACAGCAATGTCACCCTGCCCCACAGGGACACTGCAATGTCACCCTGCCCCACAGCTCAGCCCCAGGGACCAGCTCAGGGCGGGATGGGTGAGCTTTGTGTGGGGAAAAGCAGGAAAATGAGGGATTTGTGTGGATTTCCAGGGAAAACTGAAGGCACGAGGGGGGAAAGCACCAAGCAAAGGCTGCGGTGCCAGTGTGGAGGGAGGGTTTTCCACAGGGATGTGGGGAAACCCACGGGATTTAGTGGTGCTGGAGGGACCTTTCCTCTCCCAAACATCCCACAGAATGCCAGCAGAAGTCACTCATGGAGTCTGGGAATGGTTTGGGTTGGGAGGGACCTTAAATCCCATCCAGTCCCACCCAGTGTCCCAGGGTACTCCAGCCTGGCCTTGGGCACTCCCAGGGATCCAGGGGCAGCCACAGCTGCTCTGGGAATTCCATCCCAGCCTCTCCCCACCCTGAGGTAAGAATTCCTTCCCAAAATCCCATCTAAACACGGATTTGGGTTGGAGGAACCTCCAAGTCCCCCCATTCCCACCATGGGTCCCACACCTTGCACAGAGCCAGGCTCCTCCAAGCTGCCCTTGGACACTTCCAGAGATCCCAGCTGCTCTGGGAATCCCATCCCGGTCTGTCCCCACCCTCACAACCAGCAATTCCCTCCCAAACCCACATCCAGCTGTGCAAACCCAGCGCTGGCACTGCCCCAGGGCTCACCGTGTCTCTTCAGCGAGGAGGAGGAGGAGGAGGAGGAGGAGACCGGCGGCTTCCTCAGGCCGCTCCTCCTGGGGCCGGGATGAGCCGGGTCTGGAGCCAGGAGGGGCCCGGGCAGCTGCGGCCCTGAGGGAGGGA
>NC_031790.1:784147-788105 GCF_001522545.3 Parus major
CCAACAGCTGGATCTGACCCCATGGAGCTGCTCCAGAGATCCCAACAGCTGGATCTGACCCCCGAGCTGCCTCCATGGGGGATTTCAGCCCCCACCCACCCCAGGCCCTCCCCAGGGACACTCACCTGGCCCCAGGTCCTTTTTCCTCCTCTTGGCCCTGGCAGCAGCCGCCCCCCGAGCCCGTGCCGTGGAGCCGGGGCCGCGCAGCAGCTGCGGGATCACCGTCCCCTTCAGCCCTGGGGACAAAATCCTGTCCCTAAAACCACCCCGAGCACGAGGCACGGGGACACAGAGGGACACAGCCACCCCCCAAATGTCCCCAGACAACCACCCACCCTCCCAAGAGGCTCCTTTGGAGGGGAGGGCGGATTTTGTGTCCCTTGAGTGGGTTTTCACCTTGGACTGTGTGGGGTTATTGGGGTGCAGAACCCCCTGAATGGTGGGAATCCAGGGTGCTGCTGTAGGGGGGTCAGAGGGAATGAACCCCAGATTTCCTGCTGGGGGTCACAGAGAATGAACCCCAAATTTCCTGATGTGGGGGGGGGGTCAGAGGGAATGAACCCCAGAGATTCCTGTTGGGGGTCAGAGGGAATGAACCCCAGTTTCCCTGTTCATTCAGGGAATGAACCCCAGATTTCCTGCTTTGGGAGGGGTTTAGGGGGAATGACGCCCAGAGGTTGCTCTGGGAAGGGGTTCAGAGTTTCCAGCCCTAGAAAGGGACCCCCAACCCGTTGGGATCTGCCCCCCCAGCTCCCCGTGGAGCCCCCACTCTGCTGCCAGGCAGGCAGGAGCTGGGCACCGCTCCCCACAGAGCTCTGTGCTCCAGCAGGACAGGGCAGGACCCAAAGCCAACCCCAGGTGACAGGGAGAACCCGGGGGGTGTTCGGGGTGACCCCACAATCCCTGCCCATTCCCACCGCCGGCGTCGGAGGCCAGGAAGTCGGAGAACTCCTGGGCCAGGCTCTCGTCGCTGGCGAAGGCGCAGATGCAGGCCAGGAAATGGATGCAGCGCGCGGGGGGCGACTCTTCCTCCTCCTCCTCCTCCTCCTCGTCCTCCCCCTTGGCGCGGCCGTGCCCGGGGGCGCGGCAGGCGCAGGAGAAGCGGCGCTGGCCGAAGCTGGCGTGCAGGTAGCCCAGGCTGTGCCTCTGGCTGGCCTTGCACTTGACCACCAGCACGCTCTTGGTGACCCTCTGCACCAGCGGCCCCGTGGGCTCGGTGGCCAGCTCCCACAGGCTCTGCTTGGCCTCGGCGGGAGCCTGCACGGTGCCCAGCACCGAGCTCTTGAGCGGCAGCGGCGTGGCCTCGGCCTGGCAGCCCAGCGCCAGCTTCAGGTGCTGGCACTGCTTGTCGGCCGCCGCCTTGGCGCAGGCGGGCGCGTGGCAGCGGCCCGAGCTCAGCTGGGTGATGAGGGTGCCCTCGGGGGTCTGGATGGCCGTCTCGGACACCCCCAGCTCCACGAAGCAGCGCGAGTCGCGCTGGCGCACCGAGTACAGCTGGCTGTGGGAGCCGGTGAGGACGCGCACGGCGTCGGCGCCCGGCTGGCGGCGCGTGCCCGCCCGGAACACGGTGCCGCAGGTCTTGTTCTTGCAGCTGAGCCCCCGCGTGCCGTTGTAGGTGCCGCAGCGGGGGCACTTGCGGATGCCCCGCAGAGTGGCCTTGCCCAGGTCCGACAGGAAGGACGGGGCCTTGGGCCTGCCCGGGCACGGATCCATGGAGCTGGGGGGAGATGGGGAGGGAGGGTGGTCACTGGGGCAGCCTGACAGGCTGTGCCACCCCAGGGGCCACCCTGACAGTTCCTGTGCCACCCCATGGGCCACCCTGACAGTTCCTGTGCCACCCCAGGGGCCACCCTGACAGTTCCTGTGCCACCCCATGGGCCACCCTGATGGTCCCTGTGCCACCCCAGGGGCCACCCTGACAGTCCCTGTACCACCCCAGGGGCCACCCTGACAGGCTGTGCCACCCCAGGGGCCACCCTGACAGTCCCTGTGCCACCCCAATGGTCACCCCAACAGTACCTGTGCCATCCTGAGTCCCTGTGTCACTCTGACAGCCACCCTGCCTTATCCTTGTGCCCCACTGTCTGTCCCTGTGACACCCTGTCTGGTCCCTGTGCCACCCCAATGGCCACTGTCCGTCCCTGTGCCCCCCTGTCTGGTCCCTGTGCCACCCTTCCTGGTCCCTGTGCCATCCTGCCAGTGCCTGTCCAGCCCCAGGAAGGAGGAATCGTGGCCAGAAACGGGACAGGGACGGGGCAGGTCCCTCCTGGATGCCCACAGTGGGACCCTGCAACACTCTGACCGCCCAGGACAGCGACTTCAGCGCTGCCACACGTCCCTGTCCCAGTGGGGACATTTCGGGGGGACAGGAGCTCCGGGATCACCGGGCCCAGCACGGCCAGGGCCACCACTGACCGTGTCCCCAAGTGCCACATGCCCTGATAAACCCCCCGGGGATGGGGACTCTGCCGCTGCCCTGGGCAGAACAGCCCTTCCACAAAGGAATTCCTCCAAAATCCAACCTAAACCCTCCGGCCGCAGCCCGTTCCCTCTTGTCCTGTCCCTCGTTTCCCGGGAGCAGAGCCGGACCCTCACCTGATGTCACCCTCCTGTCCCCGGGGTCCCCACAAGCCCCTTTTCCCCAGCCTGAGCCCCACCAGGCCCCGTCTCCGTCCCTCTCCCGGTCCCCGTGAACCCCTCACGGCCGGGCCCGGGTCCCCTCATGGCAGGGTCCGGGGGTCTCTCCCCTCACAGCCAGGCTCGGGGTCCCCTCACGGCCGGCCCCGGGGTCTCTCCCCTCACGGCCGGGCCCGGGGGTCTCTCCCCTCACGGTCTGGCCCGGGGGTCTCTCCCCTCATGGCCAGGCCCCGGCTCCCCTCACAGCCAGGCTCGGAGTCCCGTCATGGCGAGGCCCGGGGGTCTCTCCCCTCATGGCCAGGCCCCGGCTCCCCTCACGGCCGGGCCCGGGGATCTCGCCCCCCCCTCACCGGCGTCTCCCGGGGCTTCCCAGCATCCCTCGCGGCCCGTGACGTCACCTCCGCCCCGGTACCTGAGCCCCGTTACCGCCGCCGGGAGCACCGTGATGATGGGGGGGACTCCACTTCCGCCATCGGCGCGCTCCTATTGGTCCGCTGGCACCACGTGGTGAACCGCGGGGCCTGCTGGGAGCTGTAGTCCAAAGAGCAGCTGCCTCACACGTGACGCTTGGACTACAACTCCCATCAGCCCCCGCAGCGAGAATCCCCCAATTTCCCCTTTTCCCCCCAAATTTCGCTTCCCCCTCCCCCCAATTCCACCTTTTTCACCCCCAAAATCCCACAAGTTCCACCCCTCTCAACCCCAACGCACCCAACAAAACACAGCACACAAGCAGCTCAGTTTTTTTCATTTTTCCCATTTTTTTTTTCTTAAAAAAAAAAGTTTTTTTGTATTTTTTTCCATTTTTATGAGTTTTTTTTTTTGTGTTTTTTTTATTTAAAGGCTGGGCGAGAGGTAGGATAGAAAAGGGCGTTTTTTTGGCCTCTGATAGATCAGGTTTGGGAGCTCTTCTCACCTTCACTCCCTTACAAAACACACCTGGGCTACTGAGGGAATTTTACACAACGGATTAAAAACTTTATATTCCAAGAGTTATATCCACAAAAAAAAAAAAAAATAAGGACAAAATAAAAAGGGCACAAATCACATCAAAAGTGTCCTACCTTTAAATAAGGAAAAAGTACAAAAGTGGCCGACGCTTGTGCAAAAAAATTCTTCAATTTGCTGTTAATATTTTACAGAATCAGTACAGGAAAATGTAAAAATCAGTAAAAAAATTAAAAAAAAACCCCAAAACAACCAACCCTGGAAGGGATTTGTCACGTTTTAGCAACAGGAATTTTTGCTGTCCCAGGGTGGGAATCTTGGCTCAACCTGGGGAGAGCTGGGTGCTTTCAAGTCCCTTTTATATTTTTATTTT
>NC_031790.1:788366-788851 GCF_001522545.3 Parus major
TTATTCTTATTCTTATTTTTATTTTTATTCTTATTTTTATTCTTATTCTTATTCTTATTCTTATTTTTATTTCTTTTTCCCCAGCATAAGGCAAAAAAGCCGACCCTGAAAAACACACTGAGATCCACAAAACAAAAATTAAAAAAAATGATGTAAACCATTTATCTTCCAAAAAAAAAATAATAGAAATAGAAATAAAATAATTTCCCCCCTTTGGAGGGATGCTCCAAGAGGCTCCTTAAAAACAGAGGGTGTGAGGCTGAAGGCAGCTCCAGAATTTCTCACACTTTTGGCTTCTTTTGGGGTTTTTTTTCCAGCTGTTTCTGGTTTTTTTTCCTGCAGGAAAACCCCCTGACAAAAAATAAGAATTCAAATAAAACCCCCCCAAGGATGAGTTTGTGCAATTCCTGCCCCGATTCTCGGCTAAGGCAGCCAAGTCCCTGCGCTTTGTGTTTAGAAAAAACACGTCCAAAAATCAAAAATAC
>NC_031790.1:790470-791521 GCF_001522545.3 Parus major
AAACCTCAAAAAAATCCCTAATAAACCCCCAAAAATAATAAAAAAATCCCTAAAAAAAACAAAAAAAAACCCCTAAAACAACAAAAAAACCCCCAAAAAACCCTAAAAAATCCCCCAAAAAAGTAGCAAAACCCGAAAGGCGGTGGCGGTGTTGGCGATCCAGCATCTGGGTTATTTTTGGGGTGCAAAGGGAGGGATTCTGTTCCATCTCAGCTCTCTTTGGGGGGCTCTCACTCCACGGTTGGCGCTGGGAGGGGCTCAGGGGGTCTCGAAGCCCACGCGGAAGCCGGGCTGGGGCGGCAGCGCGGCGCCGTTCTGCCCCTGCGCCGCCTGCACGCCGTAAGCGGGGCCCATCCACGGGGCTGACGACTGGCTCTGCCTGCGTGGGGAGGAGGGAAAAATCCTCAGGAGATCCTGAATTGTCCCTGGGCTTTGTTGGGAAGGGGTTTGGGGTCGGGGGGTGACGGGGTGTTGTTGGTTGATGGGGTGTTCATGCCTTGCTGCGGAGCTGAGGTGGAAAAATTACAACCCAAAAAGGGTAAAAATTGGGGTAAAAATGGCCTGGATTCATTCAAATCCCCATTGGGATGTCCCCACCCTGCTGCAGCTCAGAGGTGCAAAAATTACAACCCAAAAAGGGTAAAAATTGGGGTAAAAATGGCCTGGATTCATCCAAACCCCCATTGGGATGTCCCCACTCCACTGCAGATCCAAGGTGTAAAAATCACTTCCCAAAGGGGATAAAACTGGGATAAAAATTGGGATAAAAATTGGGGTAAAAATGCTCTGGATTAATCCAAACCCCCATTGGGATGCTCCCACTCCACAGCAGCTCCAAGGTGCAAAAATCAAATCCCAAATTGGATAAAAACTGGGGTAAAAATTGGGATAAAAATGTCCTGGATTCACCCAAACCCCCATTGGGATGTCCCCACCCCGCTGCAGCTCTGAGGTGCAAAAATCACATCCCAAAAGGGATAAAAATTGGGGTAAAAAGACTCTGGATTCATCCAAACCCCCATTGGGATGTTCCCACTCCACTGCAGCTCTG
>NC_031790.1:792121-793544 GCF_001522545.3 Parus major
TCACTCCCAAAGGGGTTAAAAATTGGGATAAAAATGTCCTGGATCATTCAAACCCCCACTGGGATGTCCCCGCCCTGCTGTAGCTCAGAGGTGCAAAAATTACAACCCAAAAAGGGTAAAAATTGGGGTAAAAATGTCCTGGATTAATCCAAACCCCCATTGGGATGTTCCCACTCCACAGCAGCTCCAAGGTGCAAAAATCAAATCCCAACAGGGATAAAAATTGGGGTAAAAATTGGGATAAAAATGTCCTGGATTCACCCAAACCCCCATTGGGATGTCCCCACCCCGCTGCAGTTCTGAGGTTCAAAAATCACATCCCAAAAGGGATAAAAATTGGGGTAAAAAGACTCTGGATTCATCCAAACCCCCATTGGGATGTTCCCACTCCACTGCAGCTCTGAGGTGCAAAAATCACTTCCCAAAGGGGATAAAACTGGGATAAAAATTGGGATAAAAATTGGGGTAAAAAGGCTCTGGATTCATTCAAACCCCCACTGGGATGTCCCCACCCTGCTGCAGCTCAGAGGTGCAAAAATCTCTTGCCAAAAGGGGATAAAATTTGGGATAAAAATGTCCTGGATTCATCCAAATCCCCACTGGGATGTCCCCACCCCACTGCAGTTCAGGGGTGCAAAAAACACTTCCCAAAGGGATAAATTTGGGATAAAATTTGGGATAAAAAGGCTCTGGATTCATCCAAACCCCCACTGGGATGTCCCCACCCTGCTGCAGCTCAGAGGTACAAAAATCACTCCCAAAGGGGATAAAAATTGGGATAAAACAGCTCTGGACTCACCCAAACTCCCACTGGGATGTCCCCACCCCGCTGGGATGTCCCCACCCTGCTGCAGTTCCAAGGTGCAAAAATCACATCCCAAAAGGGATAAAAACTGGGATAAAAATGCTCAGGAGTCACCCAAACTCCCACTGGGATGTCCCCACCCCTGCTGGGATGTCCCCACCCCGCTGGGATGTCCCCACCCCTGCTGGGATGTCCCCACCCTGCTGCAGCTCAGAGGTGCAGAAATCACATCCCAAAGGGGATAAAAATTGGGATAAAATGGCTCTGGACTCACCCAAAGCCCTGCTGGTTCCAGGCCTGGCTGTAGACACTGTAGGCAGGCACTTGCCAGCCGTTGGGCACGTACTGGCCCAGCTGGGCTCCCCCGTACCACTGTCCCCACTGCCCGTAGGCCGGCGGGTAGCTCAGCTGGCCCTGGGGACACACACGGGGCACCACTCAGGGAACTGGGAATTGTCTGGGAATTTGGGAATTCTCACTGCATCCCTGATAGGATGTGCTTGGTCCAAGCTGGCTGTGGATGATCCCAGGCCAAGCTTTGCTGGGAGTTACAGCTCTTCCCAATATCCCAAAAACCCTTCCTGATATCCATCAAACCCTTCCTGATATCCCATCAAA
>NC_031790.1:794471-795412 GCF_001522545.3 Parus major
CAAACCCTTCCTGATATCCATCAAACCCTTCCTGATATCCATCAAACCCTTCCCAATATCCCAACAAACCATTCCTGATATCCATCAAACCCTTCCTGATATCCCATCAAATCCTTCCTGATATCCATCAAATCCTTCCTGATATCCATCAAACCCTTCCTGATATCCATCAAACCCTTCCCAACATCCCATCAAACCCTTCCTGATAGCCCAAAAACCCTTCCTGACATCCCATCAAACCCTTCCTGATATCCCATCATCCATCCATCATCCATCCATCATCCATCATCCATCCCATCCCCACTCCCCATCCAATTAACAGGGTGGTTAATTAGCTCCTCAGGAGCTGCCTGACCTGCTGGACAGGGCTGACCATGTCGGGTGTCTCCTTGCCCCAGTAACACTTCACCACGTGGCCCTCGATGGTGGTGCCGTTGACGGAGACGATGGCGTGGGCAGCGCTCTCGTGGGAATTGAACCTGTCGGGATGAAATCGGGAATATTTCTTGGCAATGACTCCGTGCTGTGATTCTCCCTAAATAAATTGGGGAATTCAGCAAGGAGAGCAGTCAATTTATTGATTTTTTAAACTATTTCATTTTTTAATTGGTTGTTTTTTGCTCATTTTCTTACTAAATGGGTAAGATTTGGGTTTTATTAATTTTTTACCATTTAATTTTTAATGTTAATTCATTAATTTTTTACTTTTAAAATTTTTTTAATTGATTTTAACAGATTTTTTTTAATAAATGGGAAAGATTAGACAATTTATTAATTTTTAAACTTTTAAAAATTATTTTTAAACTATTTTATTAAATGGGCAAGGTGGAAGTCATCATTCATTGCAAGGAAATGAAGGGATCTTCCCATTAATTGGAGAAGGAAATGAAGGGATCTTCCCATTAATTGGAGAAGGAAATGAAGGGATCTTCCCATTAATT
>NC_031790.1:795547-796804 GCF_001522545.3 Parus major
TTGGAGAAGGAAATGAAGGGATCTTCCCATTAATTGGAGAAGGAAATGAAGGGATCTTCCCATTAATTGGAGAAGGAAATGAAGGGATCTTCCCAGATGACAAAGAGCCCTGTTCCAAGTGAACTGAATTTCTGGGATTTTCCCCACTTTTTATGGCCCTGATCCCTCCTCAGAGCAGAGGGAGCAGAAATCCTCGGATCTCTCTAATCTGGGAGGGTTCAGTGACTGCTCTGGGCTGACAAAGGTCCCACATGACCAAGGGCCCTGCTCCAAGTGGTTTTTTGGGATTTTTCCCATTTTATTACAGCCATGATCCCTCCTCAGGGAGGGAAATCCCTCCTCAGAGGAAGGAAAACCCCTCTAACCTGGGAGGGTTTAGTGACTCCTCTGTGGTGATGTGTGACCAAAGGCCCTGTTCCAAGAGATTTCAGGGATTTTCCCCATTTTTTACAATCCCCCCCAGGGCAGAGGAAGGAAAACCCCTCTAACCTGGGAGGGTTTAGTGACTGCAGTGACTGAACTCCTGAAGGACAAAGGGCCCTGTTCTGAGCGATTTCAGGGATTTTCCCCATTTTTTACAATCCCTCCTCAGAGCAGAGGAAGGAAAACCCCTCTGACCTGGGAGGGTTTAGTGACAGTGGTGACTGAAGTCCTGAAGGACAAAGGGCCCTGTTCCGAGCGATTTCAGGGATTTTCCCCATTTTTTATGGCCATGATCCCTCCTCAGGCCAGAGGAAGGAAATTTGGAGTTTTGCTCCCTAATTTGCCCTAAACTAGGACACCCCTCTGACCTGGGATGGTTTAGTGACTCCTCTGTGGTGATTTATGACCAAGGGCTCTGCTCCAAGAGATTTCAGGGATTTTCCCCATTTTTTACAATCCCTCCTGAGAGGAGAGGAAGGAAAACCCCTCTGACCTGGGAGGGTTTAGTGACTCCTCTGTGGTGATGTGTGACCAAGGGCCCTGCTCTGAGCGATTTCAGGGATTTTCCCCATTTTATTACAGCCATAATCCCTCCTCATAATGCTCCTCAGAGCAGAGGAAGGAAAACCCCTCTGACGTGGGAGGGTTTAGTGACAGTGGTGACTGAAGTCCTGAAGGACAAAGGGCCCTGTTCTGAGCGATTTCAGGGATTTCCCCCATTTTTTACAATCCCCCACCGGGGCAGAGGAAGGAAAACCCCTCTGACCTGGGATGGTTTAGTGACTCCTCTGTGGTGATGTGTGACCAAAGGCCCTGTTCTGAGCGATTTCAGGG
>NC_031790.1:797030-798036 GCF_001522545.3 Parus major
CCCCTCTGACCTGGGACACCCCCAGCCCCAAGCCCGCTCGCACCTGACGAAGGAGTATCCTTTATCCGGGAACACTCGGATCTCCATGATCTGCCCGAAGGGGGAGAAGGTCTGGCGCATCAGCTGCTCTGGAGCAGGAAGGACAGAGAGCAGCGTGAGGCAGCCGTGGGGACAAGGGGACAGCTGCCACGGGCTGGGGCCACACGTACCTGTGAGGCCCGAGGTGACCCCCCCGCAGTACACGGTGCAGTTGCTGGGGCTGGACTGAGTCACCACCTCGTCGTAGGACAATTGTTTGGTGCTTGCTGCAAGAGATTGGGTGGGATTTTCAAGGGGTGGGATGGGAATTGCGGGGGAATTTTAGCCCTGAGTGGCACAGGATGGTGGGAACAACCTGCAGATCTTTCCAGGGACACCTCAGAGCCCTTTCCAGGGACTGAAGGGGCTCCAGGAGAGCTGGAGAGGGAGTGGGGACAAGGGATGGCAGGACAAGGATGCAGGGAATGGCTTTAAACTGGGAAAGGGGAAATTGGGGAGGGATATTGGGAAGGAATGAGGGTGGGGAGGGGCTGGGATGGAATTCCCAGAGCAGCTGTGGCTGCTCCATCCCTGGCAGTGCCCAAGGCCAGGCTGGACAGGGCTTGCAGCACCCAGGGGTGGGGGAAGGTGTCCCAGCCCAAGGCAGGGGTGGGGTGGGACGGGCTCTGAGGTCCTTCCCACCCCAAAATCTCGGGGATCCCCCACCCCAGGAGCCAGCACGGCACAGGGTGGCCACCTACTCTCATAGGTGCTCTTGGGAGCTGGAGGTTTCCTGGTGGCCCAGTTGGTCCGGATCTGCCGGCCCCCGAGCCACTGCCCCCCCATCTGCTGGATGGCGTTCTCGGCGTCCTGGAGGAGAGAAAAACCCTGCTGAGCCCACTGCTGGCACCTTCCTGTGGGTCACAGCCATGGGGTGACACCCTCCTGTGGGTCACAGCCATGGGGTGACCCCACTGCTGGCACCTTC
>NC_031790.1:800377-803674 GCF_001522545.3 Parus major
TATAATAATACATTATTATAGATAATAATAATATATAATAATACATATAATATATAACAATATATAACAATAACTGGGACCATCCCTGCCCTGCTGGGACCAGCTCAGCCCCCTGGCCCAAGGGGCTTGGATGGATGTGTGGGGTCTCAGGACAAGGTGATGCTGCCCCAGGGTGCTCCAAAAAAAGGCTCATTTTGAGGGAAATGGGAATTAAGTCCACAAAAAACCCAAAATAAATTGGCTAAGGGTGGCTGGCACCAAACATCCGGAGTGCTGAGGGAAATGCACAGCCCAGGGCAGGATCTGGATTTGCCAGCTTTGCTGGGAGAGCAGAAGAGGTGGGATGAGAGATGTGGCAGTGGGAGCAGGTCCCTGCACTGGCACAGTGTCACTCAGCACAAAGCTGAGACTTGGTCTGCCCTGAAGGAGGACTTACGAGATTCTTCCAAAGGGAGCAAAGGCTGCTTTGATGTCTTCAGTTGTGATCTCAGGGCTGAGGTCTCCAACAAAGACGTGGAAATGGTCTTTGGGGAAAACAGAAAGGAGGATTTAGTGCTTGAAGACGCCCTCTGAGTAGAAAAGAGTAAAATAAACTCTTCTTAAGAATCCCTTTATTAAAACTCCAGCTGTTAATCAAAATACATTATTAAAAAGCACAAAAGCACATATTAAATACCACAAAAAACAGTATTAAATGCTACAGGAAGAGCAGAGTTTGCTGTGGAACAGAATTCCTGCTGTTCCTGACAGACCCTGTGCCTGGCAGGGCCACAAGTCAGTGATCTGAAGTGATCTGAAGGACACACGTTTCTATCTTGAATTTTACAAACTGCTTTTAAGGCCTGCCAGCATTTTCTGCACAGATCTGAGGCTATTTACACCTCATGTGCAGGGAAATCTCTCTGTCTGTGTGCCAGCACTAGGCTGTGATGTGGAATCCTGGAGTGGTTTGGGTGGGAAGGGATTTAAAAACCATCCTGGGACACTGCAGTGGAGGGGGACTGAGGGCTCAGGATGGAAAGGGGATCCCTTCCTGAGGAGAAACAGGAACAAAAGGCCTCAATCCCAGCAGTTTTCCACCTCAGCCCACCAAAGTGTGACACAGCAGGCACCAAACTCCCTCAGACACTGATGGGGTTTAGCCCACTCCAGCCTGAAATTCCAAGAATTTCTCCACAGAAATTGTTGGGAATGATGGAACCCGTCCTGGGAGGAGCCTGGAGGCTCCTTGAGGGAGATGCTCAATGTGCCTCAAAATACAGAATGAGGCATTTTGGGCTTTAATTCACAACTGCCCAGGTACCAAAGAGCCACGGATTTGCACCAAATCCCCTCCTGATGCTACAGGCAAATGGAAGGGAAGTCCTTCCCTAAAAATTCAATGGAAAAAAACCAAAACCCCCCCAAATTTAGCATCAGGGAACACCCTGAAGATCTACAATTTAACGTTTAAGAAGTCACAATTAACTTGTGAACGCTGTGTGATGGCAAAGATCAGGCCTGCCCTGAAGTTTAATTAACACAGACACAATAAATAATTAGGATTCCAATCAAAACCATTCCCACAGAGTTCTGTGTGGTGCATTTCAGTTTCACAGCTTGCACAGCTCGGGGCACAGGTGACACTTACTGCTGGTGTCTTTCTTCTGGCTGCTGGGGGTGGTGGCCCAGTTCACTTTGACCTCCTGCAAACGGGAATCACACATCAGATTTGGCAAATCCTAAAAAATCCCAAAAAGCTCAGACACCCTCAGTGCTCAGATCTGACCCTACAGGGGGCCCCACGTGCAAGGCTGGGGATAAAACCCAAGTTTAAGATATATTTTTATGGGAGAGGGTTTGTTCTTAAATGATCAGGGCTACAGCTCCCCTGCTCTGGGGGTGTTCACCTGCAGAGGAGAAGGATCCAGAGCCCCTTGCAGGGCCTGAAGGGGCTCCAGGAGAGCTGGAGAGGGACTGGGGACAAGGGATGGAGGGACAGGACACAGGGAATGGCTCCCAAATGTCTCAGGGGTGACTGTGAAGAGGATGGGGACAGGCTCTGGTCAGTGGTGCCCAGGGACAGGGACAACAGGCACGGACTGAAACATGGGAAGCTCCTCCTGAATATGAGGAAAAGAAGGAAAATATGAGAGAAAATATGAAGGAAAACTTCACTTTGAGGCCTGGAACAGGCTGTGGTATCTCCTCAGCAGACATCAGAGCCCTGCCTGGACACTACCCTGTGTACCCTGCTCTGAATGAACAACATGGGATGGTCTCCAGAGGGGCCTTTCTTCCAACCACTCTGCAATTCTGGGATTTTTCTCCCAGTTCCTCAGCTCCAAGTTCCTCCCAAAACACTGAACTCCTCCNAAGGGATTTTACCCATTTATTAAGAGGGAAATTAAAGATTTTTACCCATTTATTGGAGGAAAATGAAGAGATTTTACCCATTTTTTGAGGGAGGAAATGAAGGGATTTCTCCCATCTTTTGAGGGAGAAAATGAAAGGATTTTACCAATTTTTTGAGGGAGAAAATGAAAGGATTTTACCAATTTTTTGAGGGAGAAAATGAAGGGATATTAACCATTTTTGAGGGAGAAAATGAAGGGATTTTACCCATTTTAGAGGGAGAAAATGAAGGGATATTAACCATTTTTTGAGGGAGAAAATGAAGGGATTTCCCCCATGTTTTGAGGGAATAAATGAAGGGATTTCCCCCATTTTTTGAGGAAGGAAACAAAGATCTCTTACCCATTTATTGAAGAAGGAGACGAAGCCGTAGCCCTTGGACTTGCCCGTGGCCATGTCCTTGACCACCCGTGCATCCCTAAAATCACAAAGGGAACCAGCTCAGCTCCACCTCTCTCCTCTGCCCTCCACCAGCACCACTCCTTGTCCACACACAGCTTGGCTAAAGGAGCAAAATTCAACTTAAAACATGAAAATAAAGAAATTCCCCAAGAAATGGCTGTGTTTTACAGGCTGGGAAAGGCTCCAGATCACTGCAGGAGCTTGCCTGGCTCTCTGGAAACATTCAAGTTTTAAAATCTTATTTTTAAGATTTTTTTTTTTAAAAAAATAAATCTCATATTTATTTGCCAACATGTTCTACCTGCTCTTTGCAAATGTTAAATAGAAATGAACAGAAAATCAAAATAAAAAAATAGGAATTGAAAGGCATTTGTGGCCTGTTGGCTGAATTATTTAATTCTTGGGTTTATATTTTATAAATATATATATATATTTATATACATATTTATATATATAAATATATATTTCTATAATATATATTATAAATTTTATAAATATATT
>NC_031790.1:806138-806839 GCF_001522545.3 Parus major
TCTCCATGCTCTGAACTCTTCTCCATGCTCTGAACTTCTCCCAAAGCTCTGAACTCTTCTCCATGCCCTGAACTCCTCTCCATGCCCTGAACTTCTCCCAACACTGAACTCATCCCAACACTGAACTCCTCCCAATGCTCTGAACTCCTCTCCATGTTCTGAACTCCTCTCCATGTTCTGAACTCCTCCTCTCCATGTTCTGAACTCCTCCCAAAGCTCTGAACTCCTCTCCATGCTCTGAACTCCTCCTCCCAACACTCTGAACTCCCCTTCTGAGTTGTGCCCAAGATCTCCACCCCAAAGCCAGAGTCTGGCATTTGCAGCACATCCCCTCCTTTCCCAGCAGGATTTCCCCCAGGAATGCCCCCAGCCCCTGGCACATCCCGTTTTCCCCCTAGACTCAGGACATCCCCTCCTTTCCCATCAGGATTTTCCCCTGACACATCCTGTTCCCCCCAGACTCAGGACATCCTTTCCCAGCAGGATTTCCCCTGACACATCCCATTTTCCCCCCAGACTCAGGACATCCTTTCCCAGCAGGATTTCCCCTGACACATCCTGTTCCCCCCAGACCCTGACATCCTTTCCCATCAGGATTTCCCCTGGCACATCCTGTTCCCCCCAGACTCAGGACATCCTTTCCCATCAGGATTTCCCCCTGGCACATCCTGTTCCCCCCAGACTCAGGACATCCTTTCCCA
>NC_031790.1:808150-821503 GCF_001522545.3 Parus major
GGGAGGGGCTGGGATGGAATTCCCAGAGGAGCTGTCTGCCCCTGAACCCCTGGGAGTGTCCCAGGCCAGGCTGGACAGGGCTTGGAGCAATGTGGGACAGTGGCAGGTGTCCCTGCCCATGGCAGGGGTGACACTGGATGGGTTTAATGTCCCTTTCACCCAAACCATTCCAGAATTCCATTACTCCATGAACCTGGCCTTCCAAACTGATTTCCCACTGCAGAGACTCCTGCTCCCACATCCCTACAGCGACTTCCCAGCACAGAAATTCCAATTCCCATATCCCTACACCACCACTCCTGCCCCAGCAGCACTTCCCAGCTGCTGTTTGCCCACCTTTTACACAACATTTGGTTGGTTCCTTCCAAAGGCCTCAAGTTTTGGCAACATCAGCTCTGCCAGGAATACCTGAGGCCAACGTGCTTGACTGCACACATTCCCTCAGCACCAACACGTCCCAAATCCCCACTCCCACCTGGGATTTTGGCTTCCTTGGCCACCGAGCCCATCTGTGACCCACTGGTGGCTGTTTTTGTTGTTGTTGTTGAGCCCAAGTCACAGGATTTTTATAAAAAGCCCAGCAGAAACCTCAGCCGCCGAGGTGCAGCCGCAGCTTCCCGCAGAGGAACGTTCCGTGGGAAACCTCTGCCACGGGAATCCCGGCCAAATCCCAGCCCTGACACCACAGCTGCTGCCAGAGGGGCAAAGGGGCTGCCAGAAAAACACCAGGAGCAAATCCAGGCTCTGCTCAGGCTCCTGCTGCTGCCACAGGGATGCGCTCTGAGGTTTGGTTATGTGGCAATGTGAGAGTTTTCTGTCAGGAATGGCTCGTACACCAGCTCTGGGTTAATTATTTGGACAACGGTTTAAGGCAGGATTGGGTTTTAAAAATCCTTCTGATCTTTAAACCTTAAAAAATGAAGGATTAGAGCACTCCATTAAGGTAATGAACACCAGCAAGTCCAACTGAGAGTGGGATGAGAGAGGTTGGAAAAGACCTCCAAGATCATCGAGTCCAACATTTGACCCATCAGCACCTCGTTAACCGGAGCAGAACTAGCAAGGCCTCTCTTTAACTCCCTTTTTTAAATATTGTAATTATTTGGATAACAAATCAATGGAAGCACCAGAGTGATGAGCCTCATGTGACCTTCTGGATCTAAATTAATTAATTTGTGACTGGAAGGTGCCCAAACAGGGTGTCCACCCCTGACCTCTGCTCTGATGGGATTTCATCCCAATAAACAGGCGTCTCCTGAAATATTCCTGACCTCAGCACTGGCTTTAGCAGGTTTTAGGGAAGGGATTCCCAACAGCCCCACGGATCTCTGCGTTCCTGAAGGATCCACTGCAGGAATATTTGTGTGTTCAGAGTGTGCCAAGGCGGGTGGGGAACACCCAGAGCTGTGACATGAACCATTCCCTGGCTTTCCCATGGAATTTTGTTGCAGCTCCACAGACAGGCAGGATGCAGAGCAGCTGGACCTTGTCCACTCACACACAAATAACCCAGCAGCCAGGTGACCCTGCCAGGCAGCACCAGGTAACACCAGGAGAGCTCAGCCCTGGCTCTTCCTGCACCTCTCCCACCCCTCTCCTGCTAATTGGATGAGAATCCAATTAACGAGTCGGTTGATGACTCTGCAGATGAAGGGCTGTGTTATCCAAGTTTATCTTGAGAAGCCAAACCCAACTGCTGCTGTGCGTGCTTCAGACCACAAATTATTTTAATTTAGGACACGTATCCCACGTGCATCCAGGGAAAACACAAACAACAGGACTCTGTCACCTCCAAGGCTGCTCTGCAGATCCATCATCTGCTGCTGGAGAGTGGCTGTCAAGGAAGGGATCTGTCTGTGGGAGAAGGAGCTGCCTCTCCAGGAATTCATTTACACAAGGGAAAACAGCTCCTGAGGGAACACAGGGCTCTGCACCCCACCCCACTGACACAGGGCAGGTGGAAAAGGCAAAAACAAGGAGCTATTTCCAGGAGTGTCTGCAATTCGTTCCAGAAAAACAACTGGGATGTGTTAAAGAAGGAAAAAACAGGGTGTAGAGGGCTTTGGGGGCCACATAGCTGAGGGAACCCCAAAATCCACAACTGGGGGGGTTCTGGAGCAGAAATCCTAGAGAAACCCTAGTGTGAGCACGGATTTACAACCACTAAAGATCACCTGAGCTGCACTTTCTGCCTTGGGCTGCTCCTAAACCTGAGTGGTGACACCCAGCTGGTGACAATCCCCTGTGTGACCCCACAAAGTCCCTGGGAGGGAGGCAGAGAAATCCCTCCCTGGATGTTGCTGAGTCCTGAGCTGTGCTTTAAGGTGATCCTGCAGGTCTTTTCCAGCCCCAGTGATTCCCTGGATGTTTCTCAGTCCTGAGCTGTGCTTTAAGGTGATCCTGCAGGTCTTTTCCAGCCCCAGTCATTCCCTGGATGTTGCTCAGTCCTGAGCTGTGCTTTAAGGTGATCCTGCAGATCTTTTCCAGCCCCAGTCATTCCCTGTCCGTGCCACCAGCTGCACATGCTCCAGGACATGGACTCCTTGGCACACACCGAGGCCACCAGGGCCTGCACAGACCCTTGGGATGGGGGGAAAACATCTTTCCAAATAAACACACAAACACACCAGCAGCTCTGTGTTTGCAGAGGCCAGGAATAGCTCCCAAAACATGGGAAAACACCGGGATTGGGGAAGCAGAGAGTGGTCAGTGCTCGGGACAGCTGGGGTGAGGCACGTCAGGGTCTTGTTGTCCTGTGGTCACTTGGCCAAGCTGTTTCTCAACCCCTGGGGAGGGGCAGCAATCCAAGGGCACAACATTCCCTCACCTTGGAATGATTCCCTCTCTCCGTTCTGTCTTTCCTGCTGCACTGGAGAACAAGGCTTCTAGAGGTGGGATGGGAAGACTGGAGCCTGATTTCCCTCATCCAAACAAGGGAAAGTTACTCCAGGTAACACCAGCCTGGGAAAAGCACAGCCCAGGTGTGCACAGGAGCAGCACCTTTTGCTAAAATCCAACCTAAACCTCCCCTGAGGTGGCTTTGTAATTCACTCCTTGGGAAGCAACAGCTTCAGATTGTGCTTTGAACACTGGGACAAGCATTGGATTCATGGGCACCTCCTGCTCATTCACATGGAGCTGCTGACCAGGGCAGTGGGGCTCCAGCTGTTTGCCATGTAGCCCCCCACACCCCCCAGGGGAAAATCCAGCCAGTTTGCTCACAAAAAACCTACATGGATCATGCAGAATGACAGGATCCTCACCATGGAATGGTCTGGGGTGGAAGGGATTTGGATCACCCAGTTCTATCCCCTGCCATGGGCTGGGATGGAGAACACACACACCTTCCAGACCCCCTTTATCTCCAGGTGTGAGCGTGGATGTACCAGGGCTGGGGACACACCTTCCACACTGCCTTTCCCTCCAGATGTGACCTGGGATGGACTGGGGAGAGGGGCACACACTTTCCAGACCCCCTTTCTATTCAGGAGAAGGGGGGACACACTTTCCGGACCACTTTTCCCTCCGCATGTGACCTGGGATGGACTGGGAAGGGGGGACACACCTTCCAGACCCCCTTTCTCTCAGATGTGAGTTGGGATGTACTGGGGAAGGGACACACAGCTTCTACACACCCCTGTACCTCCAACTGTGAGCTGGAGGCCCAGGGTAACGCCCGGAGCGTAGGGCAGGCCGGCGGTGCCCAGCACTGGGAACGGGGAAAGGGCAGGAATACCGCGGGAGCCGGGCTCCCCTCGCTGCCGGAGGGGGCCGGCTACCCCTCAGCCCCGGGCGGGGGTCGCTCCCGCAGCACTGCGGGCGGCTGAGGGTCCGCGGCGGAGCCCTGAAGGGCCCGTCCGTGAGGCGACCCCAGGCCGCCCCTCCCCGCGGAGCCGGGAACAATAGGCGGTCTCGCCCCCTCCCCACTCACAGGGTCTTGGGCATTTCATCCTCCATGGCGCCGCCGCCGCGGGCCCCGGCTCTTCCCGCCCGCCGGGGCGGCCCCGTGAGCCCTGGGCAGCCCGGGCAGCCCGAGCGGCGCCGGCCCCGCCGGCGGACGGTCCCGCGGCGGCTCCTCGCAAGATGGCGGCGGGCGGGCGGGCTGAGGGGCCGGGGGGGGCGGGGGCGGGAACGCGCGTGCGCGGGGACAGCGCGGGAACGGCGCGGGGACGCGCGGCCGCTCCGCGCATGCGCGGCCGTGAGGGGAAGGCGAGGAAAGTGGTGAAAATTGATTTAAAATAAAGGCTTTAAAAATAAAGGGGTGAATAAAAATAAAGAATAAGAATAAAAATAAAAAATACGTTAAAATAACGGAATTTAAAATTAAGGAATTAAAAAGAAAATAATTAAAAGGGGTTAAAACCATGGTGGAAAAGGATATGTGGGTCAGGGACATGCAGGCACCAGGAACGGGAAATAAGGGGAGTTTAAGTAAAGGAGTTAAAAGTAGAGGAGTTAAACGAGTTTAAAAAGACGTTTAAAATGAAGAAGTTTAAAAATTACAGGATTAAAAATGAAAGAATTGAAAGTCGCGGTGAAAAGGGACACGTGGGCATCGGGAACAGCGTACAGGGGTGGAGAAATAAAGTTTATAAAATACAGGGACTAAAATTAAAAATTACGAAAATAAAGTAATTGAAATAAATTAATCAAAATTTATTAAATAAAGGAATTTGAAATGAAGGATTTTAAAATGAAAGGATCAAAAGTGAAGGGTTAAAAAGCAGGGTGAAAAAGTTAGTGTGGGGACCGGGTGCACAGGGCTTGGGTGGTGGGGGAATAAAAATAAAGGAGTTAAAATAAGGTACATAAAAATAAAGGAGTTTAAAAGTGTTTAAACAAGGAATTTAAAACGAAGGGGTTAAAAATAAAATAATTTAAAGTAAAGGGATTAAAAGTAAAGGGATTAAAAGAAAGGGATTAAAAAGAAAGGGATTAAAAGCAGGGTGAAAAGGTAAATGTGGGCACCGAGAAGGGTGGCGCTTTCAACAGGGGCGGGAAAATTAAAATACAGGAGTTAAACGAAAGTGATTAAAAGTAAAGGAAGTAAAAGAAACGACTTTGGAATGGAGAGTAGAGGAATTCAAGACGAGGTAAAAGAGCTGTGCGCCGCCCGGGAATCGAACCCGGGTCGCAAGAATGGGAATCTTGCATGATACCACTACACCAGCGGCGCGGTTGGAGTAAAGCTCTCTCCGTGTCCCTCATGTTCCCGCCGGCCGCAGCCTGCCCGGGCCGCGCTCCCGGCCCGCCCATCGGTCTCTGCCCTCCTTTCCCGGCGCCATGTCGGGCCTCCGCCGGTCCCTGCCGCCGCTGCTCCTGCTGCTCTCCGCGCTCTGCTCGCCCGCCCGGAGCCTCCGCGATGGGCCCTCCAGGATCGGTGCGGCGGGTGATGGGCGCGGGGTCAGGGGAGGGGGACTCTGTGAGGGGGAAAGCTGAGGGGGGAGCTCTTAAGGGGATCTGTCGGAGGGGCTATGGGGGGGTGTCCCGTGAGGGAACTGGGGGAAAACTGTGAGGGGATTTGTGAGGGGCGGGGGGTGCGAGCGGGATCCTTTGAGGGGATCCGTGAGGGGAGGAGATCCTTTAAGTGATCTGTCATGGGAGGCCCGTGAGGGGATCTGTGTGGGTCAAAGAGTATGGGGGGGGGTGCCCCTTGAGGGATCTGAAGTGGGGGGGCCCGTGAGGGATCTGTGAGGGGGATCCTTTGAGGGGATCTGTGAGAAAGGTGTGATTGGGGTACCCTTCAAGGTCCCTGAAGGTCAGGGGGGCTCCATGAGGGGACCTTTGAGGGGCTGGGGATATGAGGGGGGGTCTCTTGAGGGGATCGGGATGGGGGGGCCATGAGGGATCTTTGAGGGGATTCCCTTGAGGGGATCGGGATGGGGGGCCGTGAGGGATCTTTGAGGGGATTCTCTTGAGGGGATCTGTTGGTCAGGGAGCCCGTGAGGGATCTGTGAGGGGCAGGGGGTGTGAAGTGGGGGCTCGTGAGGGTGTGAAGGTGACCAGGCCGGGCTCTCCCAGCCGTGGTGGGCGGTGGGATCGGCGGCTCGGCCGCCGCGTATTTCCTGCGGCAGAAGTTCGGCCGTGGCGTGCAGCTGCACGTGCTGGAGAAGGCAGCGGTGGGCGGCCGGCTGGACACGCTGGACGTGGAGGGGGACGCCTATGAGGCAGGGGGCTCCGTGATCCACCCCCTCAACCTTCACATGAAGCATTTTGTCAAGGAGCTGGGTGAGCATGGACCCCCCCACCCTGGTGTTTCCCAGCCCCAAAGTTGTTCCTCAGTCCCAAAATGATCCCCCTGGGGTGCTCTGGGTCCCACTTTGCTGGGGGACATCCCCTGAAAGAAGAAGGCTTGGTTGCCCCTTATGCTATCCCCAGTAGCCTTCATATCCATTTCCAGTAGTCTCACTTTTTTTCTAATAACGCCCATGTCTTTCCCCAATAGCCCCCCTTCTTTTCCCAATTTCCCCCCATATACTTCCCTAGTAATCAACTTTCTCCAGTATCCCTCCCCCACAGGCCACTTTCCTTCCCAAATAGCCCCCCATCATCTCCCCCATGCCCCCTGTGGTACCCCAGCCCCACTCTAGGCAAAGGAAACCCACATCCCAATGGGAATGGTCTCGTCCTTCCCCACAGGTGAGCCACTAATGGCATTAGAAAGGTCCAAAAGTCACCTCCAATCACTCCCTGGCCCATGATCAAGGGCTAATTCCCCTTTCCGAGCCTTGGGACTCCGATCTTCAGCCACTCACCCTTATCAGCACAAAGCCAGGTTATCTCAGGAAGTTAAAACTGAGGTGGAATAGCTCCGCCTTTCCCTAAATTACCTTTTTCTGTCCTTTTCCCAAAGGCCTCTCAGTCACCTCAGCGCAGGGCGGCCTCGCGGGTGTTTACAACGGGGAGGAATTTGTGTTTGAGGAGAGCAGCTGGTCCTTCATCAACCTCCTCAAGCTGCTCTGGCACTACGGCCTCAACCCCCTGCGCATGTCCATGTGGGTGGAGGACATTCTGGACAAGTTCATGAGGTGGGTTTGGGGTCCTGAGAGGAAAATGTGGGAAAGGACCTTAAAAACACCTAAAAATTCCGTGGGCAAGAACAGCTTCCACTATCCCAGGTTGCTCCAAGCCCCATCCAGCCTGGCCATGGACACTTCCAGCGATCCATGGGCAGCCACAGCTTCTCTGGGAAAACTCTGCCAGGACCTCCCCACCCTCATAAAAGTCCTCAATATCCAACCTAAACCTCTCATTTGTCCTGTCCCTCCAGGCCCTTGTCCTGCCACTCCATGAGATCCCTCCCAGGGCCACAGAGCTCATTAACAGAGGCAATTTCTTGTCTGCAATTAAAGGATCTACCGGTACCAGATGCACGACTACGCCTTCAGCAGCAACGAGCGCCTGCTCCACACCCTGGGAGGCGACGACTTCACCCGCCTGCTCAACCAGACCATCGATGAGGCCATGCAGAAAGCGGGATTCTCCCAGAAATTCATCAATGAGGTGGTTTGTCCGGCCATGAGGGTGAATTACGGCCAAGGGGTCACCATCAATGGCTTTGTAGGTGAGTGTTTGGAGGTAGCCTCCCATCCTGGGTGTTGGGGTTCCTGCTCCGTGTCCCACTTTATCCCCCCTGATTTTGCAGTTTGTTTTTCCATGTTTCCCTGCTCTGATGGTGGTGGTTTCCTTGCAGGTGCTGTGTCCCTGGCTGGGGTGCAGTCAGGCCTTTGGTCTGTGAAAGGAGGGAACAAACTTGTCTGTTCTGGCCTCATCTACTCCTCCAAGGCCGAGGTTATCCCGGGAACAGTCGTGTCCATAGAGCCAAAAACCAGACCCAGGCCTGGCAGTGAGTGCAGCTGGAATTCCCTTCAGTGGGGAGGGGATGGTGATACTGGAGACCAGCCTTGGTCCCTTGGGGATTTGAGGTGGAAATTCCTCCCTGGGAGGGTGGGGAGGGGCTGGGCTGGAATTCCCAGAGGAGCTGTGGCTGCCCTGGATCCCTGGAAGTGCCCAAGGCACTTGGATGGGGCTTGGAGCAAGCTGGGATAGAGGAAGGTGTCCCTGCCATGGAACTGGATGGGCTTTAAGATCCCTTCCTATCCAAACCTATCCACAATTCCATGAAAACAGGGCTGAAAACCCAGCTGTAGAAGTTTATAAACCCAAACGTGGCAGCATTTTGAAATGCTGGGGACAGCTGGGATTCCCTGAGCACAGATCAGGATAACCGAGCTGCTCTCCCTCCGCAGGGGACCCAGCCCTGCTCTACCACGTCACCTACAACACGTCCTCAGGGCTCACAGGGGACACCTACGACATCGTGGTCATCGCGGCGCCGCTCGGCCGCAAGATGGCCAACATCACCTTCCTCAACTTCAACCCTCCCATCCCGCAATTCCCGAATCCCTACCACCAGACCGTCACCACCTTGGTGCACGGCCGCTTGAACGCCTCCTTCTTCGGCTACCGCGACCCCCAGGCTTTTCACCTGGGCTCCATTTTCACCATGGACAACCCCAAACTCTTCATCAACAGCCTGGGTGTGGTGTCCCCGGTGGGGGACGCGGGCGGGGAGCCGCCGCTGCGGTCGGCTGTCTGGAAGGTGTTTTCCAAGGAGGAGCTGACCAAGGAGCAGCTGGGTTTGCTCTTCTCCTCGTACGACGCGGTGAAGGTGAAGCGCTGGTTGGCGTATCCCCAGTACAGGCCTCCTGAGAAGTTTCCTCCCATCGTCCTGCACGAGCAGCTGTACTACCTGAACGGGCTGGAGCGCGCCGCCAGCGCCATGGAGATGAGCGCCATCGCCGCCCGCAACGCCGCCCTGCTCGCCTTCCACCGCTGGCATGGCCACAGCCACAGCATCGACCAGGAGGACCTGCATGAGAAGCTCAAAACGGAGCTCTGAGACCTCCCCCAGGGCTTCATTAACACTAATGAGCTCCCTGCTTCGTCCTCTGAGGAGGTGTTTCATGGGATCGTGGGATCCTTGAAGTTGGAAGACTTTCAAGATGATCAAGACCTTCAAGATCATCAAGATCTTCAGGATCATCAAGAACTTCAGGATCATCAAGACCTTCAGATGATCAAGATCTTCAAGATGATCAAGATCTTCAGGATCATCAAGATCTTCAGGATCATCAAGAACTTGAAGATGATCAAGACCTTCAGGGTCATCAAAGACCTTCAAGATGATCAAGACATTCAGGATGATCAAGATCTTCAGGATCATCAAAGAACTTGAAGATGATCAGGATCATCAAGACCTTCAAGATGATCAAGATCTTCAGGGTCATCAAAGACCTTCAAAATGATCAGGATCTTCAGGATCATCAAGACCTTCAAAATGATCAAGATCTTCAGGATCATCAAGATCTTCAGGATCATCAAGATCTTCAGGATCATCAAGATCTTCAGGATCATCAAGATCTTCAGGATCATCAAAGACCTTCAAGATGATCAAGATCTTCAGGATCATCAAGATCTTCAGGATCAAAGACCTCCAAGAGAGCTAATTAACAGCCAAGTAATTAACACTAAGGAGCTCCGTGCTTTTCCCCTCCCAGGAGGTGTTTTGTAGGATCATGGGATCCTTAAGGTTGGAAGATCTTCAAGATCTTCAAGAACATCAAGATGCCGTAATTAACTCTAATGAACTCCATACTTTTCCCCTCCAAGGAGGTGTTTTGTAGGATCATGGGATCCTTAAGGTGGGAAAATTCCTGAATTTTCCTCAAACTCCTTGATTTATTCCTGTCTGAGAGTAGGGAATTCATTAAAAGTGCAATATTGACCCCAAAAGTGCCCTCCAGCTGGGAATATCGACTCCCTGGCTGTCCATCCCTCTGCCCCAACTTTTCCAAGGGGTCTGACAAAGAATTATTCCTCAGAGTGGAAATTGGGGGGGAGTGGGATACTGGAAGCTGCCAAAATGGGTGGGAAAGAGGAAAAACCACCAAAAATAGCACAGATTTAACACCCACTTCAATAAATCAAAGTTTTCCATGAGTTTTCCCAGGATTGGGAGTGGAATTAACAGCCAGTTGCCAAAAACTGATGTAAGAAAGGCCCGAATTAGATCAACCATTACAAAATTGATTTAATAACAAAACCCAAAATAATTGTACACTTGTGAGCGGCGTCTTGGATGAGGGAATGGAGCTGGTGGGTCAGGATTTGGGGTTTTCCAGGGGTTTATACTCGTTCCAAAGCTTCCAGCATGATGATGCTGTTCCCTCGGATCACCTGGAAAGGGGGAAGGTGAGAGCTGTTACCTCTGATCTAAGGATTCCTTTCTTGCAGTTTTAATTCCCCAAAAATCCTTGAAAATTTGGCTGGAATTCCCCAAAAAGGATGAAAACTGACTGATTTTAACCCTAAATCCCCAAGGAGCACAGAATCCCTGAAGGTGGAAAAGATCTCTGGGATCATCGAGTCCAACCTTGTCCCCAGCCCAGATCTCCGAGTGCCACCTCATCATCCATCAATCATCCATCATCCATCCATCCATCCGTCATCCATCCATCCATCATCCATTGTCATCCATCCATCCATCATCCATCATCCATTGTCATCCATCCATCCATCATCCATCCATCAATCCTCTATCCATCATCCATCCATCATCCATTGTCATCCATCCATCATCCATTGTCATCCATCCATCATCCATCAATCATCCATCCATCCATCATCCATCAATCATCCATCCATCATCCATCATCCATCCATCATCCATCATCCATCCATCATCCATCCATCATCCATCCAGGTGTTCCCAGCCATGACTTCACCTCTCAGAAGCAGAAGCACCCAAAGCTCTGCTGAATTCCCACCTGACACATCCCAAACCTGTCCCTCACCCAACTTCCCGCTCATTCTGCACTCGTGGCTCCCACCAGTGCTCCCAGTGGCGCTCCCAGTGTGTTCCCAGTGGTGCTCCTCAGTGTACTCCCAGTGGCACTCCCAGTCCTCACAGCATATTCCCAGTGCTCCCAGTGGCCCTCCCCAGTGTGTTCCCAGTGTGTTCCCAGTGGCACTCCCCAGTATGTTCCCAGTGCTCCCAGTGGCACTCCTCAGTGTACTCCCAGTGGCACTCCCAGTGTGTTCCCAGTGCTCCCAGCGTGTTCCCAGTGCTCCTAGTGGTGCTCCCAGTGGCGCTCCAAGTGTGTTCCCAGTGGCACTCCCAGTGCTCCCAGCATGCTCCCAGTGCTCCCACAGTGTTCCCAGTGCTCCCAGCATGCTCCCAGTGCTCCCAGTAGCTCTCACCACCATGCCGATGTTGTTCTGCTGCCCGCCCGGTGCCATCTCCACGCACTCGTCGATGACCAGGTTCATGAAGGGGTCGAAGCCCCGCAGGATGCCCTGCACGTGCCGGCCGCCGTTCAGCTTCACTGCGGGAACCCGGCGTGTTAGGGACCCACAATCCCAAAACGGGAGCGTTTGTCCCCAAATCTGCGGCTCGGGAGGAGCGGGGCCCGCAGGAGGGGGGGAATGGGAAGGATTAAGCACAAGCCATTAATGGGGTGAGGAAAAGGGGGAAAGAGCCAATTTTCAATTCGTGTTAAATTAATGAATTGTGGTTTAAATGAATGAATTAGAGTTTTAATTAATGAGCTGAAATCAGTCAGGGCCTGCTGCTGGTCCGAGCACCAGCCCCAGCAGCCAGGACTCCCCAGACTGGCCGGGGGGGCTTAGGAGTCCCCAACAGCGGGGGACACGAGGGGGAAGAGGGGCTATGGAGAGTCCCCAAACCTGGTATTGATGGGGGGGTGCAGGGCAGGTCCCCTATAGCAGGGGACACGAGGGGGAAGAGGGGCTATGGAGGGTCCCCAAACCCGGCATTGATGGGGGGTGCAGGGCAGGTCCCCCACAGCGGGGTCGTGAGGGGATCGGGGCTGTGGGGGGTCCCCAAACCCGGTATTGTTGGGGGGCGTGGGGCAGGTCCCCCACAGCGGGGGACACGAGGAGGAACTGGGCTGTGGAGGGTCCCCAAACCGGGGATTGTTGGGGACACGGGGCAGGTCCCCCACAGCGGGGTCGTGAGGGGATCGGGGCTGTGGGGTCCCCGGGCACCGCGAGGGGGATCGGGGCGAGATCAGTTCCACAACTCACACGACAGCTTCTTGTCCATGAACCTGTAACGAGAAGGCAGAGGGTCAGCACCGGCGGGTGGGGACGGGCAGGAGACCCCTCCCCATTATCCCCTCATGACACCGGGCCGAACCGCGCCTCCCCCGCCGCCATGACGGCCCCACGGTGCACGCCGGGACACCGACAAGCGGCGGACCGCGCCGTTCCGGTCCCCGCTTTCCCTCACACCCTCCGGGGCTCCCCTCGCCCACCGGCCCAGCCCCGGCGCCCCCAGACCCACTTTTTCAGCTCGGGTGGGTGCGCTTTACTCATGGCGCCCACAGCCCCCGGCCCGTCTCTGCCGCGCGCCGCACTTTGACGTCAGCGCGCCGTGCGTCTGCCCGCGCCAGCCAATGGCAGCCGTGCGCGCCTCCCCGCGCGCCGCCCCAGCAGCCAATGGCGGCCCGCGGAGTGCTACCGCACTCACCCGAGCAGCGGCGCATGAGCGGGGAGGTGGCGGGGAGCGGGAGGGGAACGCAGGGAGCGGTGCGCGGATACAGCGGGAAATACGGCGGGAAATAAATACCGCGGGAAATAAACAGGGCGGGAAATACGGCGGGAATGGCCGCCAGCGGGCGGGGCGTGTGCACGTGTTGTGTGTGTGTGTGCGTATGTCCAGGTGTGCACACCTGTGTGAGTGTGTGTGTGTGTGTGTGTCCGTCCAGGTGTGCACACCTGTGTGAGTGTGTGTGTGTGTGTNGTCCAGGTGTGCACACCTGTGTGAGTGTGTGTGTGTGTGTGTGTCCGTCCAGGTGTGCACACCTGTGTGAGTGTGTGTGTGTGTGTCCAGGTGTGCACACCTGTGTGAGTGTGTGTGTATCCGCACACCTGTGCGTGTGTGTCCGAGTCCACACGTGCACAGGTGTGTGTGTGTGTGTGTGTCCAGGTGTGCACACCTGTGTGAGTGTGTGTGTGTGTGTGTGCGCACACCTCTGTGTGCGTGTCCGGGTGTGCACACCTGTGCGTGTTTGAGCGTGTCCAGGTGTGCATGGCCCAGGGTCACACCAGGCCAGCGCGGGGCTCACCCCACACCTGCACAGCTGGGGGTCACACCTGTCCCCTGCACAGGACACACCTGGCCCACCCCACACCTGCACACCTGGGGGTCACACCTGTCCCCTGCACAGCACACACCTGGGCACACCCCACACCTGCACCCACACTGTGCCCAACCATCACCCCCAGTGCCCCCCGTTACCTGCAGCACCTCCATCACCCCCAGACCCC
>NC_031790.1:821603-825270 GCF_001522545.3 Parus major
CCTGGACACCTCCTGGACACCTGGACACCTCCTGGACACTCCCTGGACACCCCCTGGACACCTCCTGGACACCTCCTGGACACTCCCTGGACACTCCCTGGACACCTCCTGGACACTCCCTGGACACCTGGACACCTCCTGGACACCTGGACACCTCCTGGACACTCCCTGGACACCTCCTGGACACCCCCTGGACACCTCCTGGACACCCCCTGGACACCTCCTGGACACCTCCTGTACCCTCGGACACCTCCTGGACACTCCCTGGACACCTCCTGGACACCCCTGGACACCTCCTGGACACCTCCTGTACCCTCGGACATCCCCTGGACACCTCCTGGACACTCGGACACCCCCTGGACACCACCTGTACCCTCGGACACCTCCTGGACACCCCCTGGACACCTGGACACCCCCTGGACACCTCCTGGACACCCCCTGGACACCCGGACACCCCTGGACACCCCCCGGACACCTCCCGGACACCCCTGGACACTCTCGAGCCCTGGCGTGGGGCTGCACCATCCCCGCTTGCTTTTCCAGCCCCATCCCACCCCCGGGATCCAGGAGATCTCTGGGATCTCCGGGAATCTCTCCCCTCCGGCAGGAGCCCCCAGCTCTCCAAAGGACTCCAAAAGATTCCCAAAGGAATCTTGGAATTCCAAAGCCTTCCCAAGGCGCTTCCAGCAGCTCCATCCCGTTAATTCCCAGCCCCCGGCGCCTCCGTTATGGCCGGGGTTTGTTCCCTGCTCCGAGATTTCGCTCCGGAACCGCCCGGCTCCAGCCCTGACCCTAACCCTAACCCTTTCCGATATCCCGGGGGGATTCAGCCAGGGCTCCTCTCCCACCGGGATCCCAGCCGGGCTGGGAATTGCTGGGATTCCCAGGAGGGGAACCCGCGGGGCCGGGCAGGGACGGGGAACGGGCGGGAGGGAAAGGGAGCTCTGGATGAGCCCAGGAATTGGGAACAGGGGAACGGGCGGGAGGGAAAGGGAGCTCTGGATGAGCCCAGGAAGGGGGGACACGGCTGCCGGAGACCCCGAGGGAGCCTCGGCCGAGGAGCAGCACCGGGGCACGGGCGGCTGTGCCGGAGCCAAAGCGGCAGCGCCGGGCGCTGGAGCGGGGCCAAGCCGAGCTGCGATCCCGAACCCAAACCGAAACACGGCTGCGATCCCGAGCCCAAACCCGGCTGTGATCCCGAGCCCAAACCCGGCTGCGATCCCGAGCCCAAACCCGGCTGTGATCCCGAACCCAAACCCGGCTGCGATCCCGAACTCAAACCCGGCTGCGATCCCGAGCCCAAACCCGGCTGCGATCCCGAGCCCAAACCCGGCTGCGATCCCGAACCCCAACCTAGCCGCGATCCTGATCACGAACCCAGCCGCTCCCCCGAATCCATCCCAGCCGTTCTCCCAGACCCAGGCGCTCCCCCGAACCCAAACCCAGCCGCGATCCCGAACCCAAACCCGGCTGTGATCCCGAACCCAAACCCGGCTGTGATCCCGAACCCAAACCCAGGCGCTCCCCCGAACCCAAACCCAGGCGCTCCCCCGAACCCAAA
The DNA here is from genome assembly GCF_001522545.3 of Parus major. Classification (NCBI taxonomy): domain Eukaryota; kingdom Metazoa; phylum Chordata; class Aves; order Passeriformes; family Paridae; genus Parus; species Parus major. The sequence continues at coordinate 823,165 of NC_031790.1, forward strand.
CCCAGGCGCTCCCCCGAACCCAAACCCAGGCGCGATCCCGAACCGAGCGCTCCTGAGCGCCGCTTTCCCCCCGGGACAGCCCCGGCCGAGCCGCGGGTGGGTGACACCGGCGGGGACAGCGGGACAAAGCCAGCCGAGCTCCGGCCATCCGCAGCGGGCTCCTTCCCCGGAGCATCCCCGCTCCCGTCCCGCTCCAGCCCGGAGCGCCCCCCTTCCCCCAGCACCCCCCAGCTCTAATTAGCCCCTAGCTCTAATTAGCCGCCCTAATTAAGCGTCTGACCGCGGCCGTACTCACGCGTCGCGGCGAAGGCGCCTTTCCCACAGGGAACGAACTTCGGGAGCGCCCGCGCGGGGGATTTTTATGGGATTTTCACCGCCTTCCCGCAACTTACAGCCCCGACCCCCAGAAGCCACCCCCAGAACCCCCCGAGCCCTCGGGGAGCGCCCCCGCTGCGGGGGCNTTTGAGAGCTGGAAACCCTTTCCTTTTGGGGCTGGAACCCATTCCTTGTAGGAAAACCCTTTCTTTAGGGACCAAAGCCTTTCCTTTTGGGGCTGGAACCTTTTTGGGGCTGGAACCCTTTCCTTGTAGGGACCAAACCCTTTCCCTTTGGGGCTGGAACCCATTCCTTGTAGGGAAACCCTTTCCTTGTAGGGACCAAACCCTTTCTTTTTGGGGCTGGAACCCATTCCTTGTAGGAAAACCCTTTCTTTAGGGACCAAACCCTTTCCTTTTGGGGCTGGAAACCTTTTCCTCATGAGCTTGGAAACCGTTTACCTTTGGGGCCAGAAACCCCTTTTTTGGGACCAGAAACCCATTTTTTTGTGTGGGCAGGAAACCACTGCCGTTTTTTCCCTCGGGGATCGGGGGATCCCAGCCAGGACCCCGTTACCCCGCGAAGAGGAGCGGAGGGATGCCGGGACAGCCCGGAATTCCCGCGGGCACTCACCGTTCCGGGCGGCCGTGGTGTTGTCCAGCGCGTGGCACGCGGCCAGCAGGACACCTGCGGGGAGGGACACACGGGCTCAGCCACGCCCCGACCCCAAAAATCCCACGGGGGGTTCGGGGTCACTGAAAACACCCCGAGGTTTTTACGGGAAATGCGGGAATTCCCTGCGTGGGTGGGATTATGGAGAACTGGGGGTCCCGGCAGGAATGATCCCCCAGCCCCCCGAGCCACGGGAGCGTTCCCAGGGCGATTTCCCGGGATTTGACCCAATTTCCCGCCTGGTTTCGATCCAACGGCGCGGAAAAGGCGGCGGGAGGGAGACGGAGCCTGGGGCTGCACATCCCACAAATCATGGCACCACCGCAGCTCTGGGGATCCACCGGGGTTTGGGGATCCTCCCTGGGGTTCAGAGACCCACCCAGGGCTTTGGGGATCCACCGGGGCTTTGGGGATCCTCCCTGGGGTTCAGGGATCCTCCCTGGGGTTCAGGGATCCACCCAGAGTGTTGGGGATCCTCCCTGGGGTTCAGAGATCCACCCAGGGCTTTGGGGATCCTCCCTGGGGTTCAGGGATCCACCCTGGGGTTCAGGGATCCACCAGAGCTTTGGGGATCCTCCCTGGGGTTCAGGGATCAACCCTGGGGTTCAGGGATCCACCCTGGGCTTTGGGGATCCACCCTGGGGTTCAGGGATCCACCCAGAGCTTTGGGGATCCAACACAAATCCAGGGATCCACCGGAGCTTCAGGAATCCTCCATGGCTTTGGGGATCCACCCTGGGGTTCAGGGATCCACCCAGGGGTTTGGGGATCCACCCCGGGCTTTGGGGACCCTCCACAGCTTTGGGGATCCAGGGGAGCTCCAGGGATCCTCCACGGCTTCCCTGGTTCCTCGCAGACCTCGGGGATTCACCTCCCGCCGGGATTCCCTCAGGGATCCGGTCTCATCCCAACTTTGGCCATTTCTCCTGCCCTGGGGCTTCCCCCGTTCTGGGTTTTTTGGGAAATGCCTCACCCCAGTGGGATGGGTGGGGGTCCATCCCCCTGGGAATTCCAGCTCCCCCGTTCTCCGTGGGCAGCTGGAAAGCCCAGCCCTCATCCCTGATCCCGGCCCTTGGGATGTTTTCTGTGCCCAGGGCCGGCGTGGGGACACTGGACACC
>NC_031790.1:828340-829931 GCF_001522545.3 Parus major
CATGGCCCCCCCGGTCTGCAGTCACTGCCTCCCCAGCCCCGGGTGTCCCCAGGGGATCCCCCCACCCCTCCAAGGCTGAATTTTGGGCTGGGGACACCCTGTGTCACCCACACGGGGAGTCCTCGGCCCCAGCTCAGTGTCACCCCCTGGCCATGGGGGGCAGGAGGGACCGGGGCCCCCCCATGTCCCTCCCTGACCCCCGTGACTCCCGGATTGCCAAAGCCCTGCCAGCACATCCTGTGTCATCCTCAGCTGCTGCTGATCCCAGCCTTGGTCATCCCGAAATCTGCAGGGCCACCACCCTGCTGATCCCACCCTCGGTCATCCCGAAACCCAGAGCCCTCACCCCGCTGATCCCATCATCCCAAAATCTGCTGATCCCACCCTCGGTCATCCCAAAATCTGCTGATCCCACCCTTGGTCATCCCAAAACCCAGAGCCCTCATCCTGCTTATCCCATCCTCCACCACCCCAAAATCTGCTGATCCCACCCTCGGTCATCCCAAAATCTGCTGATCCCACCCTCGTTCATCCCGGAACCCAGAGCCCTCACCCCGCTGATCCCACCCTTGGTCATTCCTAAATCAGTGGTGTTCCCACCCTGCTGATCCCACCCTTGGTCATCCCAATCCGACCATCAGTGACCCAAATCTGGCCAATGATAACCCAAATCTGACCAGTGGTGACCCAAATCCGGCCAGTGATGACCCAAATCCAGCCAATGATAATGCAAATCTGACCAGTGGTGACCCAAATCCAGCCAGTGGTGTCCAAATCCAGGCAGCAGTGACACAAATCTGGCCAGTGGTGACCCAAACCCAGCCAGTGGTGACTCAAATCCGGCCATCAGTGACCCAAATCTGGCCAGTGGTGTCCAAATCCGGCCATCAGTGACCCAAACCCGGCCATTAGTGACCCAAACCCGGCCAGCAGTGACCCAAATCCGGCCAGCAGTGACCCAAATCCGGCCAGCAGTGACCCAAACCCGGCCAGCAGTGACCCAAACCCGGCCAGCAGTGACCCAAATCCGGCCATCAGTGACCCAAACCCGGCCAGCAGTGACCCAAACCCGTCCAGCAGTGACCCAAACCCGGCCATCAGTGACCCAAACCCAGCCATCAGTGACCCAAATGCAGGCAGTGATAACCCAAACCCAGCCAGTGATGACCCAAATCCGGCCAGTGGTGTCCAAATCCAGCCATCAATGACCCAAACCCGGCCAGTGGTGACCCAAACCCGGCCAGCAGTGACCCAAACCTGGCCATCAGTGATCCAAATCCGGCCAGTGATGACCCAAACCCGGCCAGCAGTGACCCAAACCCGGCCATCAGTGATCCAAATCCGGCCAGCAGTGACCCAAACCCGGCCAGCAGTGACCCAAACCCGGCCAGCAGTGACCCAAACCCGGCCAGCAGTGACCCAAACCCGGCCATCAGTGATCCAAATCCGGCCAGCAGTGACCCAAACCCGGCCAGGAGTGACCCAAATCCGGCCATCAGTGACCCAAACCCGGCTATCAGTGACCCAAATGCAGGCAGTGATAACCCAAACCCAGCCAGTGGCCAGCATCATCCATGACAATAAAGGACAT
>NC_031790.1:832955-834790 GCF_001522545.3 Parus major
TGTTTCTGGAGCCCCCAATGTCCTCACCCCAAATTTTGGGGGTCTGGATCATCCTGGGGCTGTTTTGGGATGGGCAGCACCTCCAGCATCTCCCCCACCCTGCTAAAAGAGCGGCTTTATTGGGAATTTTTTCCTGGCTTTATCTCCCAGCTCCTGTTTTTCCGCTGCCTTAAAAGGCCCTTTCATTGCTGGGATTTTCCCCGTGAATGTCCATTTTATTCCGTTTTTTTTCCCCTTTCTTCCTTTCCTAAACAACTCTTCGGGGCTTTCTCCCTTCCCACCCTTTTCCCCGCTCCCCCTTTTCTGTTTATGTCCCGTTTTTTTGCCGAAAACCTCCATAAATAAAGGATTTTGGAGCGGCCCAAGCCTGGCCACTGACGAGGGCTTTGTTGGCCGCGGGAATGCCGGCGGCTCCTGGCTGGCAGCTCCCGGGAAAATGTCAATATTGGATCACTTAGCACCACATTATTTTATTTGGGTTTTTATCCCTCTCCAGCAGGGGTAAGCACGTCCTGGAGCGAGCAGGAATTCCCGCTGGGAATGCGGGAGAGGGGCCGGTCCCGCTCTGGACGCGACCCCGAGGTGGCTCTGGCAGGTCCCTCTGCCAGGTGTTTTGGGGTTTCCCGGCTCTCCGTGGTCACGGGAAGCCGCGTCCGGCCGTGCTGCGGACACTGGGATCATTCAGCCGCGGTGACCGGAGCCCGGAGAGCACCCGGGCGGCCGCACGTCCAGCAGTGCCCTCAGAAACCCCCAATCCCTGCCCTGCTCCTCCTCCTCCTCCTCAGGATCCCTGCAGGGCTTTGTGGTGGGACCCCAAATCCACATCCCTGTTCTCCTCCTTGGGATCCCTGCAGGGCTTCATGGTGGGACCCCAAACCCACATCCCTGTTCTCCTCCTCCTCCTTGGGATCCCTGCAGGGCTTCNCATCCCTGTTCTCCTCCTCCTCCTTGGGATCCCTGCAGGGCTTCGTGGTGGGACCCCAAATCCAGATCCCTGTTCTCCTCAGGATCCCTGTAGGGCTTTGTGATGGGACCCCAAATCCACATCCCTGTTCTCCTCCTCCTCAGGATCCCTGTAGGGCTTTGTGATGGAACCCCAAATCCACATTCCTGTTCTCCTCCTCCTCGGGATCCCTGCAGGGCTTTGTGGTGGGACCCCAAATCCACATTCCTGTTCTCCCCCTCCTCCTCCTTGGGATCGCTGCAGGGCTTTGCAGTGGGGCCTCAAATCCAGGCTTTGGTTCGTGTCCTCTTCCTCAGGATCTTTCCAGGCTTTTGTGATGGGACCCCAAACCCACACCCCAGCTCTCCTGCTCTTCCTCAGGATCCCTCCAGGGCTTTGTGATGGGACCCCAAACCCACACCCCAGCTCTCAGGACACGCTCCCGGCTCAGGTGGGACATCCCAAACCCACCCCAGCTCTCAGGACACGCTCCCGGCTCAGGTGGGACATCCCAAACCCACCGCAGCTCTCAGGACACGCTCCCGCTCATCCCCGACATCCATCCAGGGTGTCCAGGCTCCCCGCGTCCCTCCGGAGCGGGGCAAAGGGCCAGCGGTGTCCGGCCAGGACAAAGCCCCCGGAAGGCCGGCGGCGGCGGAACAGAGGCGCTCAGTGTCCGGGCCATCGCCCCGGGCGGTCACAATGCTGGCACTGTCCCCGAGCGGGATCTGTTTGTCCCCGTCCCGCCTGTTTGTCCAGCGCTCCCTTTGTGCGGCCCGGCAGGAGCGGCTCGGGCTGAGTCAGCGCCGCGGCCCCGCTCCCCACGCGCGACCGCCCGGGAATCCGCGCCCACTGCGGGGCGGGGGGACACCGGCACCTGGGGGGCACCGGG
>NC_031790.1:835091-839776 GCF_001522545.3 Parus major
CAGGGGTCACACCGGGACCTGGGGGTCACACCAACACCTGGGGGACACCGGGATCTGGGGATGACATCGGCACCTGGGGGACACCGGCACCTGGGGGTCACCGGCACCTGGGGGACACCGGGACCTGGGGGAAACCGGGATCTGGGGGAAACCGGGATCTGGGGGACACCGGGACCTGGGGGTCACACCAGGACCTGGGGGGCATCGAGACCTTGGGGTGACATCCGGACCTTGGGGTGACATCGGGCCCTGGGGGTCACACCGACACCTAGGGGTGACATGGGCACCTGGGGGTGACATCGGTAACTTTGGGGTGACATCCGGAGCTGGGGACGGCATTGCCAGAAGCAGAGCCGGGAGATTTGGGATGTTCTCCGCAGCCGGGGGTGGCACCGGCGCTGGGAGCGGCACCTCGGGCTGGCACCGGCAGAGCCGCTGGGCTCCTCGGCATCGGCGGGGCTCCGCTCCTTCCCTGGGAACGAGGGGGAGCAGCCGGGCCGTGCCCCGCCTCCCCCGGCCGTGAGTCAGCCCTGGAAGCGGAGCCGGGCCCGGGAGCCACGCGTGACTCAGCCCCGAGGCTCGGCAGGAACGCGGCCCTGCCCGGGAAGCGCGCACAGGTAGAACAGGTCCCGGCGCTCCCCGCAGCTCCTCCGGGAAGCGGCAGAGCCAGGCCCTGCAGCCGGCGGATGTTCCCAGGCGCTCGCAGATCCCGCAGATCTCACAAGGCTCACACCTGCGTTTCCCCAGGGAGACACACCTGGAGGGGAAGGTTGGGATCTGCTCCCCATCCTGGCAAGGTCACGGCAGAGCAGCCGCTGCTGCCAGACCCCAAACCACCCCGAAGCTCTGGTCTGGGCTCCTTATGGGGCAGGGAAGAGCCACCAGACCCCAAACCATCCCAAAGCTCTGGTGTGGGCTCCTTATGGGGCCGGGAAGAGCCACCAGACCCCAAAGAACCTCAAGGCTCTGGTCTGGGCTCATTATGGGGCCGGGAAGAGCCACCAGACCCCAAACCATCCCAAGGCTCCAGTGTGGGCTCGTTATGGGGCAGGGAAGAGCCACCAGACCCCAAACCACCCCGAAGCTCCGGTTTGGGCTCTTTACAGGGCAGGGAAGAGCCACCAGACCCCAAAGTACATCAAGGCTCCAGTGTGGGCTCGTTATGGGGCAGGGAAGAGCCACCACCTCCCCCTGGCAGACGGGAGTTTGGGAATTCGGTGTGGCTGCTCCGGGCAGTGCTGGTGACCCCAGCGGGGACCCTCGGGCAGAAGGGGTCGGGCCGGCGGCACCACGAACATCCCTTCCACGGATGAGGTGGGAATGGGACGAGGAGCCGCCCCCTCCATCCCCACAGAGACCCCCGACAGCCCCTTCAGGGCCCGAGTGTGACCCCCCCGGGCCGGGAGCCGAGGGGCCAGGGAGGGACACGTCCCCGGTTTGGGTTAGGAGCGGGTGAAACACAAACATTCCTCCGGGAAGAGCCCGGGCAGAGCCGGACTTTGCCCGGCGACAGCGCCGAGCCGATTCTGCTCCCGCTGCCAGCCAAATCCCGGCCCTGGGACGGCGCCAGCGCCGGAAAATTTCCAGTGCCAGGAGCGGCTCGGCATGGCCGGGGGACACCGGAGGGGACAAACGGCGGGGCGAGGCCACCGCCGCCACCAGGGCTGTGCCCGCCGGGCATCCCGGCGGATCCGGGGACAGGGGACGCGGCTGGAGCGAGAAGGGAATTGGGGCAGGGAGCAGGGATCGGTTTTTCGGGGATTGCTGCTGTTTTGGGGTTGTGCCGCAGCGGGGCCTGGGCTCGGTGTCGCCACCCGTGCCAGCTCTGGGGACACCGATTTCCCTGGAAAAGTCACCGGGAGCCTGAATCCCGCCGGGATGGAGTAGAGCTGGAGCTCTGCGGGGACACGGAGTCCTCGGGGTGCGCCGTGCTTGGGGCGGGCAGGCTGGAAAATCCTCTGCGGACGCTCCCCAAAAAACCCGGGAATCAGTAAAAACCAGGATAATAATGATAAATTATAACAGCGTGAGAAATCATGAAAATAATGGGAGCGATAATGGGAATGAGAATCAGAATAATGTAATTATTGATAAGGACGACTGCGATGATAGCAATAATAATAATAATAGCAATAATTATAATAAGAATAATTTGTCTTCTCCCATCACACCAAGAAACTCGATTACAAAGTTCTCCACATCCAGGGGAGCTCCGTGCCGGTTCCCAGGGATCCCAGCTGCCAAGCCCCCGTCTCCATCAGAATCCCCCCGTGGCCGCCCCGCCGCCCTCACCCCCCGCTCGTTTCGAGGCAGTGAAAAGAACCAGGAGCGCAAAATTCCAGCCGGAGCATCACAAAGGCGGGCTGACGTCAGGGAGGCGGAGGGCTCCGGGCCAGGAGAAGGGAAGCTGTGTTCGGAAAATGACAATTTCTGTCTAGGAAAGGCGGCTGTGAAAGGAGCCCTTCTGCAGGAGCCGCCGCGGAACAAGAAAAGCCTTTGAACGGCCGGGGAAGCGGCTCGGCCGGCGGCCAGCCCGCCGAAAAATCCATGGGCACGGGTTTCTCCTGGCTCGGGAGACATCCCGGCACGGGGGGGATCCTGGAATGGTGCCCTGCTCCCGGCTGGGATGGGGATGGAAGCGGGATAAAGGTGCGGATCCTGCGGACCCCTGTGCCGGCAGCTCCGCGGGGAGAACTGCAGAGAAATATTAAAGAAAGGAGGGAAAATCGCTGTTTTCCCACATGCTCCTTCAGCTAGGGATTTTGGAAGGTCCGTCCTGCCCCCACAGGAACCCAGGAGCAAGAATTTGCTATAAAAATCCTGTTCCTGCTGGGTCCCGATGTCCCCGGGTGAGGCGTGGGGTGATGCTCATCCCATCCCAGCTCCATCCATCCCGAAACTTCCCAAAACAGGGATTTTGCCCCCTGGATTCTCCCTGTGCTTTGATGTCGACAGGATGAGGATGGGAGGAAATAACTTCAAATTGTGCCAGGGGAGGTTCAGGCTGGATATTTGGGAAATTCCTCCGCGGGAAGGGCTCTCCAGGCGCAGAGCCCCCATTCCCGGTGGGATTTGACAGTGGATGCGGCACGTGGGGACGCGGCTGGGGGAGCAGGTGGAGCTCGGAGGGCTTTTCCGGCCTTGGGGATTCCATGATCCCGGACGATTCCATGAGCCTGGATGGTTCCCCCGGGCTGGAGAGCCCTTTTTGGGGTGGCAGCTCCAGCCGGGAGCGTGGTGCCATCTCCCGGCATTCCCGGGCACTGGGATGCTCAGCCCTGAGGAAGGGAAACTGAGGCACGGAGCGAGGGAACACCCGGAGCGGCGATCCCTGGGGACCCTCCTGGCGTGGAGCCCAAATCCCTGGCATTCCACGAAAACCCCTCATGGTTCTCTCGGCTCAGGGAGAGAGGATCAGGCTCCGAGGGGTCATTCCTGCCTCAGTTAAAACCCAAAATAAACCTCTTTTGATCTCTGAATCCCGCCCCTCCTGTCGGGGAGGGGAGAAACCCTCACCCGGCCTTGCCAGGGGTTCCCGTTTCCACGGCCGAGTTGGGAAAAAGCCATGGAAAAATCACTTTGGAGTTCAGGCTGAAGTCGGCCGGCGGCTCCTGCGTTTCCAGGGAAGGGAAAATCCCGCGGCTCAGGCTCCAGCATCGCACTCGGGGCTGGCCTTGGAGTTTCCCGCTTCTCCTTCAGGAAAAGGGAGGAAAAAAATGTGTTCTCCAAGGAAAAATCTGCTCTCCAGGCAGAGCCCCCTCTCCCACATTCCACCGGAGCGCTCCCAAACCGCACATTTTTAACTCTCAGGCGGGAGTTTAAGGAATTTAAGCGGGAATGTTGTGACGCTTCCCTCTCCCAGCCAGGAGGATTTGCTGAATTCAGTGGAGTTTTGGTCCCTTTTTCTCAGGAACGCGGGATGTATGGAAAGGGAATAATCACAGTTCGACCGGGAATTCCTGATTTAAACCCACACCGGTATCCGTCCCCTCCCAACACCGATAAATTCCCAGGAATTCCAGCGGGCTGGAGGCAGGACAGACCCCAGGGAGCGCTTGTGGGAATCCTTTCCAGCCATCAATAATGCAAAACAAGATTTTATTTTATATATTTAAAAAAACCAATCCTTTACTTGCTTTAAAGTCCAGAGTTTGCCAGCACGGATTCATCAGGCTGGAGCGTTTCCTATTTCCATCCAATTGGGAAAATTCCCTGGCTGTGAAGGAATTTCTCCCCCTGGATTAGTGCCTGGAGCCTCCATGGCCAGAGCGGAGCGTCAGGGGCCAGCCTTGGGCAAGAATTCCCTTTTCCATCCCCACAATTCCCGACATTTTTCAGCCATCACGACCCACTGGGATAATCCAGGAGACGAGGGAAGCTCTGGAGCCTCGGGGGTGCTTTGGAGCCTCAGGAATTCTCAGGTTCTGAGGGATATCTGGGACATGGAGCATCCCCCCCGATGGGACAGCGACGCTTTTGGGGTGTCCTGGTGCCTCTGACGCGGCTGAGAGGGAGCAGCAGCCTGGGAAATGAAACTTCCCAGATTTTGGGATTGCAGGGCAGGACGGGGCGATGCCGCTGGGGAGGCGGGGAAGGAGAGCTGAGACCCTGAGGGGGCTCCTGCACCTGCTTCAATCCCAAAGATCTCTGCAATGTAGGGATCCAGTCCTAAAGATCTCTGCAAT
>NC_031790.1:840166-843440 GCF_001522545.3 Parus major
CTCCGCAATTTAGGGACCAAATTCCACAGAGGAGTGGGGATGGGGTGGGAGCAATCCTGAGGATGTGGATCCCGACGCGAGGACGCCGAGCCCGAGCTGTCCTCGCCCTCTGTCCTCATCCAAACTCCTCAAAACCAGTTTTTTCCATGTTTTTCCGGGCACTAGAGGGCTGCAGAGACCTGCGTTTGCAGCTCCAGCCCTGGGAGGAAAACGGGAACCGCGAGTGCGGGATGGGGTTGGATCTCCTCTCCCGGAGGGAGGATTTGGGATTTTGGGGTGCCGAAATTGGGGAGGGAAGGGAGGGATGGGAGGTTCTGCCCCTAAATCCCAAACCAGCCCAGTTTGTCCCCAGTCCCTGCCCGGAGCAGTGTCCTGGTGGGGTCTGAGCATCACCCAAGGATACCCTGCTCCCTCTGGAAAACTCATCCCGGGTTCATCTTTGTACATTTCAGGGGAAAGAAGGTGGAAAAAAAAGGGGAAAAGGATTTTTTTGGCGAATCAATAAATCCCATTTCTGGCACTGACTGCTGTCCTTCCAGTGAACACCCCTGGGAAGAGCCTGGCTCCATCCAGAAGGTTCTGTGGGGTCACTCCTCTGGAATTTTGGCTCCCCCTGAGGTTTCAGGAGCCCTCACCTGGATCCTCGTGGTTGTTTTAGTGCCCGAGGATCTCCCGAGATCTTCCCTACATCATCACTTCCCTACAAGCTTCTTCCCTCCATCCCACTCCTCGGAATCCCCTTCTTCTTCCCAATGGATATGGGATTGTGGGATTCTGGACTGGTTTGGGTTGGAAGGGACCCTAAAACCCACCCAGTGCCCCCCTGCCATGGCAGGGACAAATCCCGTTATCCCAAACTGCTCCCAGCCCCATCCAGCCTGGCCTTGGACACCTCCTGGAGCATCCACACCTTCCCTGGACAGCCTGCTCTGGTTCCTCACCAAAAAAAATCCCAATTTTCATCCGAATCCTGTGGGAATTCAACCCTCAGGACCCAGAAATGGTGAGGGAAGATGCAATGAGGGTTTCGGACACTCCCAGGAGGTCCTTCCCCTAAAACCTCCCAAATTCCGCCTGAGCAACCTCCAGTCCCTTTCCTTCTGGGAGAAATTCACTTGATCCAGGTTTTTTTTGTTTTCCAGCAGGTGGCAGGGAGAGACCAGGGAAGCCGGGAGGGATGTGGAGGTGTGGGACAGCCCGGGATGAGACCCCCGGGAGCACCTCGGCGGAGGGGACGGGCTTCTGCAGGAATTCGCTTGGGATTTTCTACCTCTGGAGCAGAAAAAGAGCCTTTAAGGGATATTTCTCTCCGTACCACGTGACCCTCGTCCCTCTGGAATAAATTCCCTCTGATTAAAATCGGGACAGATTTTATTTCAGGTGGATAATTTGGCCACCGGGCGCTGAAGACGCTGGGTTTTCCCTCCAGGGGGATGGCGCCCGGAATTCCAAGGAAGAAATTCCCAGGAGACCTGAGCCAGAGGCGTGTGAAATGCCTCAGCCTGCGCTCCTTTCCCTCTGGAATTCTGCTGGAATTCTCTGTGCTGAGGCTGAGCAGGGCTGGAATTACCGCGGGCAGGAGCGGGGTGAGGAAATCTGGGAACAGGATTCCCAGGGACAAGCAGGGGTGGCACATTCCCGGCTCTGGAACAGCAGGAAAAGTCAGAATTGCCGGCCCCAAACATCCTCCCCATGGAATCGCTCCCTCCCCGTGTCCCTGCCATGCACTCAATGCCACCTCCAGCATTTTTGAGGTGTTTAATTGATTTTTTAAAATATAATTTATGTAAAGTAATGTTTTTTCCTTGGATAAGAGAGCAGGAAATGGCCTCACATTCCCAGAACAGCTCCTGGTCCCATTTCCCCGTGCTGAAGATGCTCCAGGTTTCTCAAAACAAGACCAGGCTCCTTAAAAATATCTTTTTTAAACCTCTCTGCTGCAGGCACTGAGAAAGGAGCGGGTTTGATGCCCAACCTCCTGGATTTTAGATATTAAAACTATTTATAAATTTGTATTTTTACATCAACCACCCCAAGGTGGTTTTGCTGAGGAGGATTCAGGCCTGGCCATCCTGGGAGAGGTTTCATGGAATCCTGGAAGGGTTTGGGTGGGAAGGGACCTTAAAGTCCCACCCGGTGCCACCATGGGCTGACACCTCCTGTTGTCCCAGGTGGCCTTGGGCACTTCCAGGGATCCAGGGGCAGCCACCTGTGCCGGTGACCATCAAACCCAACCAAACGTGGACAGCACGGTGTGAAAATCCCGGCAGATCTCCCCCTCAAGGAGCAGATTCCCAAAAATCCCGAATGGAAAAAGCTCCCAGCTTTCCCAGACTTTTTCCATTCTTTCCAGGGAAAGAGTGAAGTTGGGCAGAGCAGGGAAAATCCAGCTCCCCAACACCAAAATCCCCGGGGGATGGAGGAGAATCCGTGGAACTCTTTGGGCTTTGGAGGACACAGCCTGGAAATGACTTGAATGGAACAAAAAGGCAGAAAAGACTTGGAGATTTATGAGCCTTGTAAAGCTCCCGCACGCCAATTCCTGACTGCAGGAAAAATCCCTTTCCATATGTTTATTAAAAACATTTGTCCGTGCCCGTTAGGCTGCGGAGCAAACGAGCCTTTCTCCTCCCACTGGAAGGAAAACGCTTTTCCAACTGCAAGGAAATCCTTCTGTGGCAGAAGGAGCCCTCGGAGGGAACGGCCTCCTGCAGGAAAAGGGGTTGGGATTCTGTTCTGCTCCGGAATTCCTTGGTTTTAATCAATGCATTAATTACTGCCAGCCTCGCAAACACAAAGCCCTTAATTGCTGTGTTCCTTCCTAACGAGGGCGGTGGGGGAGTGAGGAAAGGGCAGGCTGGGAGCGCAGACTGGAGGGTTTGACACAAAGGAAAAGGGAATTTGATTGGATGTCACAAGGATTTGGGTTCTGGTTGATGATCAGAGAACTGAAGGCTCCAGGGAGATCTTAAAGTCCCTCCCCAGAGGGAGCTGGGACAAGGGATGGAGGGACAGGACACAGGGAATGGCTCCCACTGCTGGAGGGCAGGGCTGGATGGGATATTGGGGGGGAATGACGGTGGGGAGGGGCTGGGATGGAATTCCCAGAGGAGCTGGGGCTGCCCCTGGATCCCTGGAAGTGCCCAAGGCCAGGCTGGGATAACCAGGGACAGTGGGAGGTGTCCCTGCCATGGCAGGAGTGGCACTGGGTGGGATTTAAGGCCCCTCTCAACCCAGCCCAACCCAACCCAACCCAACCCAACCCAACCCAACC